>NC_053026.1:305248110-305532291 GCF_003073215.2 Triticum urartu
AGTGTTGGATTGATGTAATTCTATTTATGTACTTTGATTGACGTGGCGAGTGTAAGCCAACTATGTATCTCCCCTTTTATTATATATATATTACATGGGATGTTGTGAAGATTGCCTAACTTGCGACATTGCTTTTAATGCGGTTATGCCTCTAAGTCGTGCCTCGACACGTGGGAGATATAGCCGCATCGAGGGCGTTACAAGTTGGTAATCAGAGCATTCCCCGACCTTAGGAGCCCCCATTGCTTGATCGTTTTTAGCGGCCGAGTTGTGTCTAGAAAAATGTTTTGAGTCATTTAGGAATTATATATCAGAGAGTTTAGGAATTCTTTTTACTCCCCAGTCTCCTCATCGCTCTGGTAAGGCATCCTGACGTAGAGTTTTGACTCTTATCTTCTCAAATTTCACTAAAAAATTTTTTAGGATCACGCGGGTATCTTGGAATCGTTCCGATGGTTTTGTGACGAGAACATTGTTCTTGGTGCCTCCTGTCTTTAGGGGTTGTGGCAGTGTCCCGGGGAGTTGAGCTCCGAGGTGTTGTCGCCACAATTTTATCGTTGCAATTCTGGAATACCTGAGTTTAGTACGCCGACATCGAAAATCTCTTTTATGCAGTTCGTTGGTGAGATAACCTCAACGCCACCCAATACTGGGGCGGGAGTTCGGGAGTATTGCCATAACTTGTATAACGGATGCTTTTCGAAGGTTGAGGTAGATGGTTTCCGAAGTTTTCTCGGTTATGTGTTGAAGGATGGATACTGTTGGATGTAGGATTTGCTAGATTTGGGTGAGATATTATGCTTCCCCTGTATCCCCAACACCTGATTGCATAATCGGAAAGGTTCGGGAGTTTCATAGGTGGGAATTCTTGTAGTTCTAGTTCTTCTTCCACGGATATTTAGTTTGAGATTGGGATTTCTTACCGAGTATTCGTTCTTGATTCGTACCTTGTTGATTTATTCCTCTACCTAAATTCTAAGTGGCTTCTCAATTTATGGATATGTGACCATTTCAAGTGGAATGCATTCGTTCATTTTGTTCGGATGTGAAGACTATATGTTGCAATTTCAACCCGTTGGATTCAGGTTCATTTTATTTGTCAATGTGCTAACGGTTGTCACCCTCTTCAGGATGGCTCCCGCTAAGAGCAGCAATCAGAATCAGAATCAAGATCTGCCACCACCTCCACCTCCTCCGGAGGCATGACAAGCTGTGATGGCTGCAACCAATGCAAACACATAGTTGATCATGCAAATTCTTCAAGAGCGCAATCAAGCCAACCAAGGCAACAATTAGAATCACTTTGCTACACTCAACCAGTTCCTTGCTAACGGGCCAAAGACTTTCAGCAATTGTGTTGAGGCAACTGATGCTGACGATTGGCTCATGGATCTGTGCAAGCATTTCGAGTGCAGTAACGTTAGGCCTGAGGACTTCGTCAAGTTCGCTTCCTTCCAACTCAAAGACCAAGCTGCAGAATGGTTCCAGCAGTACAAGGATTCCAGAGGAGGCCGTGTGATTACCTGGGATGAATTCTGTCAAGACTTCAAAGCTCATCATATTCCTCAGAGCGTGGTTGAAAGCAAGCGTGAGGAATTCCGCAACCTGAAGCAAGGGTCTTTGTCTGTCTATGACTACAACAAGTTGTTTCAGAAGCTCGCCCGCTTTGCTAAGCAGGACGTCCCTGAGGAGAAGAGCATGATATACCAGTTCAGGGGTGGTCTCAGAGAAGAAATCCAGCTAGCTCTTGTTCTCTTTGAGCCCTTGAGGTACGATGAGTTCTACAACATGGCATTGAAGCAAGAGGCTGCTCAACTGAGGTGTGATGCTTCCAAGAAGCGAGTCAGAGATGCTACTCCTTCTTCCTCTACTCAAATGGCCAAGCAGCAGAAGTATTGGCTTCCTCCTCCTCCGTTCCGTCAGCCGTATCAGAAGAGCAAAGGCGGCAGTGGATCTTCCCACCCACCCAACCCTGGCTTTCAGAACAAGACTTCGTCTCAAGCTCCAAGATCGAGTGCTCCGTATCACCGTCCGCTTTCAGAGGTCACGTGCAACAAGTGCCAACAGAAGGGTCACTATGCCAACAAATGCTTCAATCAGAGGCGTCTTCCTCCTCCTCCTCCTCCTCCTGTGAGATCGGCAAGTACAGCTGTGGTAAAGCATAACCCCAAGTACGCCAAGGTTAACATGGTGAATGCATCTCAGGCAGAGGATTCGTCAGATGTCATCATGGGTAACCTTCCTGTTAACGATATCCCTGCAAAAGTTCTTTTTGACACTGGTGCATCGCATTGTTTCATTTCCAAACCTTTTGCATCTAAGTATGAGTGCGATTATCAGTATCTGCAAAGTTCCTTGCAAATTGTGTCACCGGGCAAGCAAATGACAGCTAATACCTGCGTCCCGGATGTTACTATCACGTTGGGCTACTACAAATTTCTAGCTTCTCCTATTGTTCTGGGCGACTCGGATATTGATCTTATTCTCGAAATGGATTGGCTTTCTAAGCACAAGGCGCATCTTGATTGTGCAGCCAGGCAGATCCAATTGACCCATTCATCTGAGGATGTAATTGTCTTTGCCGCTCGTGATGATACCATCCGTCTGTTCTCTCTCAATGAGAAGGGTGAACTGGATGCCATCTCGCAAATCCTAGTCGTTTGCGATTATCAAGACGTCTTTCCAGAAGAGCTTCCAGGAATGCCTCCGCACCGGCCAGTCGAATTCGTCATCGATCTTGAGCCTGGCACGGAACCAGTGTGCAAGCGTCCTTACAAGCTCGGACCTGAAGAGTCGAAGGAGCTGAAGAAACAACTCGATGTTCAAGAGAGAATGGGCCTCATCCGACCTAGTTCTTCTCTGTGGGGTTGTGGTGTTCTTTTTGTGAAGAAGAAGGATGGAACGGACCGACTTTGTGTTGATTACCGTCCATTGAACAAGAAGACCATCAAGAACAAGTACCCACTTCCCAACATCAACGAGCTGTTCGAACAACTCAAAGGTGCCCAAGTATTCTCCAAGCTTGATCTCTGTATGGGTTATCATCAGATTCGAATCCGTGAGCAAGATATTCCCAAGACGGCTTTCAGGACAAGCTATGGTTCATATGAATACATTGTCATGTCTTTTGGCCTCGTCAATGCTCCTCCGACTTTCTCTCGCATGATGAACTTCATCTTCAACGCCTACACCAATGACTTCATTTTGGTCTATCTCGACGACATTCTGGTCTTTTCAAAGAACAAGGAAGATCATGCCAAGCACTTGCGTTTGGTACTCGATAAGCTCAGGGAACACCAGTTCTACGCCAAGTTCTCCAAGTGCGAATTTTGGCTCGATGAGGTTCTTTATCTTGGTCATATAATCTCTGCCAAGGGCATTGCGGTGAATCGTGAGAAGGTGTCTGCAATTGTGAATTGGGAACCACCTCAGAACGTGAAGCAACTCCGTAGCTTCCTCGGTCTCGCAAGCTACTGGCGAAGATTCGTTGAAAACTTTTCTAAGATCGCGAAGCCTCTCTCAAATCTTCTCCAGAAGCACGTCAAGTACATTTGGTCTCCGGAATGTGACATCGCTTTCAACACTTTGAAAGAGAAATTGGTCACTGCTCCAGTTCTGACTCCTCCTGATGAATCCAAACCGTACGAGGTCTTTTGCGATGCCTCTCTCCAAGGTCTTGGCGCAGTGTTGATGCAAGAGAAGAAAGTTGTGGCTTATACCTCTCGCCAGTTGAAGCCCAACGAGAAGAACTATCCCACTCATGACCTCGAGTTGGCGGCAGTTGTGTATGCTCTTTTGACTTGGAGACATCTCTTATTGGGAAGAAAAGTGGACATTTTCACTGACCACAAGAGTCTCAAGTACATCTTCACTCAGCCTAATCTCAACCTCAGGCAGACTCGATGGGTCGAAATGATTCAAGAGTATAATCCGAGTATCGAGTATACTCCAGGCAAGGCCAATGTGATTGCTGACGCATTGAGCAGGAAGGCTTATTGCAACAGTCTGATTCTCAAGCCTTATCAACCCGAGCTTTGTGAAGCTTTCCGCAAACTTAATCTGCAAGTTGTTCCTCAAGGTTTCCTCGCCAACCTTCAAGTCTCTCCTACCTTGGAAGACCAGATTCGCCAAGCCCAGCTTCTTGATGCTATGGTGAAAAAGGTGAAGATTGGGATTGCCAAGAGTCAACCCAAGTACAAGTGCTACCGCCTTGATGACAAGGATACTCTCTTCTTCGAGGATCGTATTGTTGTGCCCAAAGGTGACCTTCGTAAAGTGATCATGAATGAGGCTCACAATTCTCTCCTCTCCATCCACCCTGGGAGCACGAAGATGTATCAGGACCTCAAGCAGGCTTATTGGTGGACTCGAATGAAGCGCGAGATTGCTTAGTTCGTGAATGAATGTGATGTCTGCAGAAGAGTGAAGGCAGAACACCAAAGGCTAGCTGGTCTCCTCCAACCTCTTGCCATTCCAGAATGGAAGTTTGACCACATTGAGATGGACTTCGTGACTGGGTTTCCAAAGTCCAAGCGTGGTAATGATGCTATATTCGTTGTCATCGACAAACTCACTAAAGTGGCTCACTTTTTGCCTATCAAAGAGTCTATCACTGCAGCTCAATTGGCGGAGCTCTATACCTCTCGAATTGTCTCTCTGCACGGTATTCCACAAGTGATCTCTTCAGACCGTGGCAGCATCTTTACCTCCAAGTTTTGGGATTCGTTTCAGAAGGCCATGGGCACCAACATCCGCTTCAGCACAACTTTCCATCCTCAAACTAGCGGTCAAGTCGAGCGTGTCAATCAGATTCTTGAAGATATGCTCAGGGCTTGTGTGATCTCCTTCGGCATGAAGTGGGAGGATTGTCTTTCATATGCTGAATTCTCCTACAACAACAGTTTTCAAGCAAGTTCGGGCAAAGCCCCATTCGAAATTCTGTATGGCAGGAAGTGTCGTACCCCTCTCAACTGGTCTGAAACCGGCGAACGTCAACTTCTGGGAAATGACTTAATCACAGAGGCAGATGAAATGTGCAAAGTCATTCGAGATAACCTCAAAGCAGCCCAATCCTGCCAGAAGAGCTACTATGATAGTAAGCACCGTGATTTGGCTTTCGAGATCGGAGATCATGTTTACCTCGCGTCTCTCCTATGAAAGGTACTCGTCACTTCGGTATCAAAGGGTAGCTTGCCCCTAGATATGTGGGACCTTTCAAGATTGTCAGCAAGAGAGGCGACCTCGCCTATCAACTCGAGCTTCCTTCAAACTTTGCAAATGTGCATGACGTGTTCCATGTCTCTCAGCTTCGAAAGTGCTTCAAGACTCCTGACCGCACCGTCAACTTCGAGGACATTGAGCTCCAAGAAGATCTCTCTTATCGTGAGCACCCCGTTGCTATTCTTGAAGAGACTGAACGCAAGACTCGTAACAAGTCAATCAAATTCCTCAAAGTCAAGTGGTCACACCATTCCGACCGTGAAGCCACCTGGGAACACGAGGATCACCTCCGTTCTGAGTACCCGGCGTTCTTTCAGTCCTAGATCTCGGGACGAGATCCTTTCGTAGTGGTGGAGTGTTGTAACACCCCGGATATGATTTTTCCTAATATGTAATCCAACTCTTGCCGTTTCCGGCGTTAAGTTATTTTATTTTCTTAGGTTCGGGTTTTTGTCTCCGTGTGTTGTTGTCGTTATCGTGCATCTCATATCATTTCATCATGTGCATTGCATTTGCATACGTGTTCGTCTCATGCATTCGAGCATTTTCCCCGTTGTCTGTTTTGCATTCCAGCGCTCCGTTCTCCTCCGGTGGTCATTTCTATCTTTCTTTCGTGTGTGGGGATTAAACATTTCCGGATTGGACCGAGACTTTCCAAGCGGCCTTGGTTTACTACCGGTAGACCACCTGTCAAGTTTCGTACCATTTGGACTTTGTTTGATGCTCCAATGGTTAACCGAGGGACCGAAAAGGCCTTGTGTGTGTTGCAGCCCAACACCCCTCCAATTTGGCCCAAAACCCACCAAAACCCTCTCCATCATCTAGAGCGTTCGATCACGATCGCGTGGCCGAAAACCGCACCTCATTTGCACACTCCTAGCCCCCTCTATGCCTATATAAAGACCCCTCCGAAATTCTCCTTCTCCTTCCCCCCGAAACCCTAGATCCATTCCATCCGCCGCCGACGGACATGTCCAGTTCCACCCCGCTGCCGCCACGTGTCGCCACCTGATACGCCACCGCCCGGTGCCCACTTCGCCGCCGCGCGGGCCCGCCTGGGCCCGGGGAGAGCCCTCCCGGCCCACATCGCCGCGCCCCGCCGCCCGTTGCCGTCCGCCGCCCGCGCCTGCCTTCCCCGACGCCGGAAGGCCCCATCGACGCCGCCGCCTCGCCCGACCACCGCTCCGGCCGCCGCCTCCCGGCTCGCTCCGGCCGCCGCCACTGCGCCGCAGCGCGCCCCCGCCGGCACCTCTCACCGCCGCCGTCGCCCTAGCGTTGGCCCGGCCTGGATCCGGCGAGATCAGGCCGGCCCCCGCTTCCCCGACGAGCTCCGGCGTCCTCCAACTCCATCCCCGGCGATCCTCGTTTTGCATGCTCCGGCGAGATCCGATCCAGATCTGAAAAACCCTAGGGGTTGACCCTTTTTTTCACTAAGTCCCAGTTTATTTTGCATACTTAGACCTGCTACATCTTTGCATCTGTAGCTCCGTTTTGGGTATATAGCATATCAAAATGTTTGCTCAGAGAGCATATCATTTCATCTCATTCCATCATTTTCATTTGAGTTCATCTTGAGGCCCGAAATGCTGTTGGAAGAGTGCTATTTGGTATAATTGTCAGGTCTGCTGCTCCAATTAGATATTTGTCATTTTTGCCATGATTATTGTGTGCGTGATATGCCGCTGAGCTCTACATGAGTTTTGTTATATGTTTTGCCATATATCCATAGGTGCAACCCATGTATTTTTGTGATGTGTGTGGTGACTAGCACAAGCTTGCAAAGTGGTGCATTCGTTAATGCTGATTTCAGGGACTTAGTAATTCCACTAAGTCCTTGATCTATTTATTTCATTATGCCTTATGTTCATGTTGTTTCCTAGCGATCCGTGCCTCTTTTGAGGATGATCAGTAAGGATCTTTTGTTAATCTTGTAGTGCTCTATCCATCCATGTCTTTGTTTGCAATTATGGAGCACCCTAGCTTGAGTCAATCGAGCTCTACTTTTGCTATTTCGTGAATCTGGGCAGATTGTCTACTTGTTAGCGATTTTGCCGAGGATGTTGTAGTTGATCCGTGCATGCTATGTTATTGTTCTTGCCATGTCTAGCTTGTATAATGTGTATTCTTGACGGGTGCATGCTTAGATTGTCATGACATGCTCTGTAGTGAGTGCATCGAGCTCGTAAACATGCCTACTTGATATCTGATTTGCATGCTCCAGTTTTTCACTAAGTCTGTGATCTGATTATATTTTTGCCATGTTCACATGCTTGCAAATGTATTTTCTGATCCCTTTTGGCTCAAGGTCACTAAGGGACTTTTGTTAATCTCTTTGAGTAGCTCCATGCCATGCTTTACGTTGCCATGTTCAGGTCCTGTAGCATATAGTTTTCATGCTCCAAAGTGTGCCACCTGATCTGAAATTGCAGACAAGTGTTAATTTCACCAAGTCTGAAATCTGTTTACCAAATGCATTTTTGCCATGCTTCTTTGAACCTGTTAATGGATGAATTGGCCGTAGCTCAGTGTTCAGATTTTGTTAAGCATCATGTATGGATCCCTGCCATGTATTTTGTTGTCTTGTTTGAGTGCTGTAGCATGTTCATCTTGTTGCATTTAGATGGCTACTTGCTGTAAATCGCAGAACGTGGTCATATTTGATTTGTTTGCCATTTCCAAACGGTGACTCCGATTCCGGCGTTCTTTATATCATTTTCAAGCGATTTCATCTCACCTTTCCAGTGGCACACTTGGATTTCCAATTTAAGGCCAGGTTCATTCATTCCTTGTCAAATCTTGCATATGCATCACATATCGCATCCCGCATAGCATACCATGTTTGCATCATGTTGTTTGAGCTTTGCACGTGGTTGATTGTGTCCTTGTTGTTTGTTTGTCCTGTTTGGGTAGATCCGGGAGACGAGTTCGCTAACGAGGAGCCCGTTGAGTTTCTTTCGAGGATCCAGTCAACTCTGACAACTTTGCAGGCAAGATGATCATATCCTCGAAATCACTACTATCTTTGCTTTGCTAGATGCTCGCTCTTTTGCTATGCCTATGCTACGATGCCTACCACTTGCTTATCATGCCTCCCAAATTGCCATGTCAAACCTCTAACCCACCATGTCCTAGCAAACCGTTGATTGGCTATGTTACCGCTTTGCTCAGCCCCTCTTATAGCGTTGCTAGTTGCAGGTGAAGATTGGAGACCGTTCCTTCTTGGAACATTATTTACTTGTTGGGATATCATTATATTACCTTGTTATCTTAATGCATATATATACTTGGTAAAGGGTGGAAGGCTCGGCCTCTCGCCTAGTGTTTTGTTCCACTCTTGCCGCCTTAGTTTCCGTCATATCGGTGATATGTTCCCGGATTTTGCGTTCCTTACGCGGTTGGGTGATAATGGGAACCCCTTGATAGTTCGCCTTGATTAAAGCTTTTCTAGCAATGCCCAACCTTGGTTTTACCATTTGCCACCTAGCCTCTTTTTTCCCTTGGGTTTCCGGAGCCCGAGGGTCATCTTATTTTAAGCCCCCACTGGGCCAGTGCTCCTCTGAGTGTTGGTCCAAACTAGAGTCCTGTGTAGTGCCCCCTCGGGGAAACTCAAGGTTTTGTTTTAGTTGTATCGAGCGCTCATTTGAGTGTGCCCTGCGAACGAGATATGTGCAACTCCTATCGGGATCTGTCGGCACATTCGGGCGGTGTTGCTGGATTTGTTTTAACTTGTCGAAGTGTCTTGTAGAACCAGGATACCGAGTCTGATCGGAACGTCTCAGGAGAAGGTCTATTCCTTCGTTGACCGTGAGAGCTTGTCATGGGCTAAGTTGGGACTCCCCTGCAGGGATTTGAACTTTCGAAAGCCGTGCCCGCGGTTATGGGCAGATGGGAATTTGTTAATGTCCGGTTCTAAATAACTTGAACCTTAACTTAATTAAAATGAACCAACTGCGTGAGTTACCATGATGGTCTCTTCTCGGCGGAGTCCGGGAAGTGAACACGGTGTTGGAGTAATGCTTGCCGCAGGTTGTTCTCTAGCTATTCGTTCGCGCTTTGCCTTCTCTTCTCGCTCTCTTTTGCGAACAAGTTAGCCACCATATATGCTAGTCGCTTGCTGCAGCTCCACATATTTACCTTGCCTTACCTATAAGCTTAAATAGTCTTGATCGCGAGGGTGCGAGATTGCTGAGTCCCTGTGGCTCACAGATTACTTCCAAACCAGATGCAGGGCCTGATGACTCCGTTCCAGATGACGCGCTTGAGCTCAAGTGGGAGTTTGACGAGGACTCATGTCGTTACTATGTGTCTTTCCCTGATGATCAGCAGTGGTGCCCAGTTGGGGCGATCGGGACCGTGTCGCATGTTGGGGTTATCTTTTATTTTGGTGCTGTAGTCGGGCCATGAGTGTTGGATTGATGTAATGCTATTTATGTACTTTGATTGACATGGCGAGTGTAAGCCAACTATGTATCTCCCCTTTTATTATATATATATTACATGGGATGTTGTGAAGATTGCCTAACTTGCGACATTGCTTTCAATGCGGTTATGCCTCTAAGTCGTGCCTCGACACGTGGGAGATATAGCCGCATCGAGGGCATTACACATAGTAGTAGAAGTAATAGATGACGAGACAACTTCAAGAAGACACGATGATGGAGATCATGGTGTCATGCCGGTGACAACAATGATCATGGAGCCCCGAAGATGGAGATCAAAAGGAGCAAAATGATATTGGCCATATCATGTCACTATTTGATTGCATGTGATGTTTATCATGTTTTACATCTTATTTGCTTAGAACGATGGTAGCTTAAATAAGATGATCCCTCACAATAATTTCAAGAAAGTGTTCCCCCTAACTATGCACCGTTGCGAAGGTTCGTCGTTTCGAAGCACCCCGTGATGATCGGGTGTGATAGATTCTAACGTTCGAATACAACGGGTGTAAGCCAGATTTACACACGCAATACAGTTAGGTTGACTTGACGAGCCTAGCATGTACAGACATGGCCTCGGAACACGGAAGACCGAAAGGTCGAACATGAATCGTATAGAAGATACGATCAACATGAGATGTTCACCGTTGATGACTAGTCCGTCTCACGTGATGATCGGACACGGCCTAGTCGATTCGGATCATGTTTCACTTAGATGACTAGAGGGATGTCTATCTGAGTGGGAGTTCATTTGATGAACTCAATTATCATGAACATAGTCTAAATTATCTTTGCAAATATGTTGTAGATAAATAGCTCACGTTGTAGCTCCCTGTTTCAATACGTTGCTAGAGAAAGACCAAGTTGAAAGATATTGTAAGCAATGATGCGGACGGGGTCCGTAGTCCGAGGAGTGTCCTCACTGCTACACAGAAGGATTACGTCTTTGATGCACCGCTCGATGTGCAAACCGCTACAACGTCGTCTGTGGATGTTGTGAACACCTGACGGACACGTCCTGATGACTACTTGATAGTTTAGTGCACCATACTTTACAACTTAGAATCGGGATTCCAATGACGTTTTGAATGCCATAAGACATATGAGATGTTCCAAGAGCTGAAATTGGGATTTCAAGCTCATGCCCGTGTTGAGAGGTGTGAGACCTCTGACAAGTTCTTTTGCCAACAAGATGGAGGAGAATAGCTCAGCTAGTGAAAATGTGCTCAGAATGTCTGGGTGCTACAATCACTTAAATCAAGTGGGAGTTAAACTTCCAGATAAGATAGTGATTGATAGAGTTCTCTAGCCACTATCACTAAGCTACTAGATCTTCGTGATGAACTATGACATGCAAGGGATGGAGTTGATCCCGAAGCTGTTTGCGGTGCTTAAGACCGCAAAAGGTAGAAATCAAGAAGGAGCATCAAGTGTTGATGGTTTAACAAGACCACTGGTTTCAAGAAGGGCAAGGGCTAGAAGGGAAACTTCATGGATGGCAAACCAGTTGCCGCTCCAGTGAAGGAACCCAAGGTTGAACCCAAACCCAAGACTAAGTGCTTCTATTGTAAGGGGAACGATCACTGGTAGCGGAATTACCCCAAATGCATGGTAGATAAGAAGGCTGGCAACTTCAAAGTATATATGTGTTATTAATGTGTACCTCAGTAGTACTCCTGGTAGCACCTGGGTATTGGATACCGGTTTAGTTACTATTATTGGTGACTTGAAGCAAAAGCTACGGACTAAACGAAGACTGGCTGAGGGCGAGGTGACGATGTGTGTTGGAAGTGTTTCCAAAGTTGATGAGATCACCATCGCACGCTCCTTCTGCCTTCGGGATTAGTATTGAACCTAGATAAATGTTATCAGGTGTCTATGTTGAGCATGAATATGATTAGATCATGTTCATTGCAATACTATCATTCATTTAAGTTAGAGAATAATGGTTATTCTGTTTACATGAATGATACCTTTCATGGTCATGCACCCTATGTGAATGGTTCATTGAATCTCGGTCGTGGTAATACACATGTTCACGCCAAAAGATGTAGAGTTAATAATGATAGTACCACTTTCTCGTGGCACTGCCGCTTAGGTCATATTGGCGTAAGATGCATGAAGAAACTCCATTTCAATGGATGTTTGGAGTCACTTGATTTTGAATCGCTTGACACATGCGAGCCATGCCTCATGGGCAGGATGACTAAGACCCCGTTTTCAGGTACAATGAAACGGGCAAGTGACTTGTTGGAAATCATGCATGCTGATGCATGTGATCCAATGAGAATTGAAGCGTGCGGTGGATATCGCTATTTTCTCATCTTCACTGACGATTTGGGTAGATATAGGTATATCTACTTAATGAAGCACAAGTCTGAAACGTTTTTTAAAAAGTTCAAGCAATTTCAGAGTGAAGTTAAGAATCATCATAACAATAAGATCATGTTCCTATGATCTGATCAAAAGGGGATTTTCTGAGTTATGAGTTTGGCAATCACTTAAGACATTGTGGAATTGTTTCACAGTTGAAGCCACCTGGAACACCACAAGGTAATGGTGTGTCCGGACGTCATAATCGAACCCTATGAGATATGGTGCGATCTATGATGTCTCTTACCAATCTACCATTTTCATTTTGAGGTTATGCGTTAGAGACAGCTGCATTCACTTTAGATAGGACACCATTTAAGTCCGTTGAAACGACGTCGTGTGAACATTGGTTTGGCAAGAAACCAAAGTTGTCACTTCTTAATGTTTGGGGCTGCGATGCTTAAGGCTTCAGCCGGAGAAGCTCAAACCCAAAGCGGACAAACACATCATCATAGGATACCCAAAGGTGATAGTTGGGTACACCTTCTATCTCAGATCCGAGGGCAAATTGTTTGTCGCTAAGAACGGGTCCTTTCTCGAGAAGGAGTTTCTCTCGAAAGAATTGAGTGGGAGGAAGACAGAACTTGATGAGGTAGTCGAACCTTTACTTCAACCAGAGAGTGATGCAACACAGAAAGATGTTTTCTGTGGAGCCTACGTCTGTTGAATAGGAAGTTAATGATAGTGATCATAAAGCTTCGGATCAAGTTGCTATCGAACCTCGTAGGTCAACAAGGATATTTACTACTCCTGAGTTGTACGGTAATCATGTCTTAGATATCATGTTGTTAGACAACAATGAACCTACGAGCTATGGAGAAGCGATGGTGGGCCTGTATTCCGACAAATGGTTAGAAGCCATGAAATCCGAGATAGGATCCATATATCAGAACAAAGTATGGACTTTGGTGGACTTGCCCGATGATCGGCAAGCCATTGAGATAAATGGATCTTTAAGAAGAAGACGGACGTGGGCGGTAATGTTACCGTCTATGAAGCTCGACTTGTGGGAAAGAGTCTTTTCACAAGTTCAAGGAGTTGACTATGATGAGAATTTCTCACCCGTAGCGATGCTTAGGTCCGTCGGAATAATGTTAGCATTAGCTGTATTTTTCGATTATGAAATCTGACAGATGGATGTCAAAAACAATTTTTCTGACCAGTTTTCGTAAGAAAGAGTTGTATGTGATACAATAAAAGTTTTGTCGATCCTAAGGATGCTAAAAGGTATGCTGGCTCCAGCAATCCTTCTATGGACTAGAGCAAGCATCTCTGAATCGGAATATATGTTTTGATGAAATGATCAAAGCTTTTAGGTTTATACAATGTTTGTTAGAAACTTGTATTTACAAGAAAGTGAGTGGGAGCAATACAACATTTCTGATAGGTATATGTGGATGACATATTGTAGATCCAAAATAATGTAGAATTTCTGGAAAGCATAAACGGTTGTTTGAAGAGTGTTTTTCAAAGGAAGACCTGGATAAAGCTGCTTACATATTGGGCATCAAGATCTATAGAGATAGATCAAGACGCCTGATGATACTTTCAAAGAACGCACACCTTGACATGTTTTTGAAGGAGTTCAAAATAGATCAGTCAAAGAAGGGGTTCTTACCTAAGTTGTAAGGTGTGAAGTTGAGTAAGACTCAAAGATTGACCACGGCAGAAGAAAGAGGAAGTACGAAGGTCGTCCCCTATGCTCTTGTCATAGGCTCTATACGGTATGCCATGCTGAGTACCGCACCTGATGTGTGCCTTGCCACATGTCTGGCAAGAGGGTACAAAGGTGATCTAGGACTAGATCACCAGATAGCGGTCAAAATTATCCATAGAGGAATAAGGAAATGTTTCTCGGTTATGGAGGTGATAAAGAGTTCGACGTAAAGAGTTACGTCGATGCAAGCTTAACACCTATCCGGATAGCTCTGAGTAGAGATACCGGATATGTATAATGGAGCAACAATTTGGAATAGCTCCAAGTGGAACATTGTAGCAACATCTATGATATGACATAAAGTTTTGCGAAGTACATAGGGATCTGAATATGGCAAGACCCGTTGACTACAACCTCTCTCACAAGCAAAACATGATCAAACCCATAACTCATTGAGTATTAATCACATAGTGATGTGAACTAGATTAGTGACTCTAGTAAACTCTTTGGATGTTGGTCACATGGCGATGTGACCTGTGAGTGTTAATCACATGGCGATGTGAACTAGATTATTGACTCTAGTGCAAGTGGGAGACTATTGGAAATATGCCCTAGAGGCAATAATAAATTAGTTATTATTATATATATTTCATTGTTCATGATAATCGTTTATTATCCATGCTAGAATTGTATTGATAGGAAACTCAGATACATGTGTAGATACATAGACAACACCATGTCCCTAGTAAGCCTCTAGTTGACTAGCTCGTTGATCAATAGATGGTTACGGTTTCCTAACCATGGACATTGGATGTCGTTGATAACGGGATCACATCATTAGGAGAATGATGTGATGGACAAGACCCAATCCTAAGCCTAGCACAAAGATCGTGTAGTTCGTTTGCTAAAGCTTTTCTAATGTCAAGTATCATTTCCTTAGACCATGAGATTGTGCAACTCCCGGATACCGTAGGAGTGCTTTGGGTGTGCCAAACGTCACAACGTAACTGGGTGGCTATAAAGGTACACTACAGGTATCTCCGAAAGTGTTTGTTGGGTTGGCATGAATCGAGACTGGGATTTGTCACTCTGTGTAAACGGAGAGGTATCTCTGGGCCCACTCAGTAGGGCATCATCATAATGTGCACAATGTGACCAAGGAGTTGATCACGGGATGATGTGTTATGGAACGAGTAAAGAGACTTGCCGGTAACGAGATTGAACAAGGTATCGGGATACCGACGATCGAATCTCGGGCAAGTACAATACCGCTGGACAAAGGGAATTGAATACGGGATTGATTGAATCCTCGACATCGTGGTTCATCCGATGAGATCATCGTGGAACATGTGGGAGCCAACATGGGTATCCAGATCCCGCTGTTGGTTATTGGCCGGAGAGTTGTCTCGGTCATGTCTGCATGGTTCCCGAACCCGTAGGGTCTACACACTTAAGGTTCGATGATGCTAGGGTTATTAGGAAGACTTGTATGTGATTACAGAATGTTGTTCGGAGTCCCGGATGAGATCCCGGACGTCACGAGGAGTTCCAGAGGTAAAGATTTATATATGGAAAGTTGTTGTTCGGGTTTCGGGAAAAGTTTGGTTTTTTTCCGGTATTGTACCAGGAAGCTTCCGGAGGATTCCGGAGGGGTCAGGAGGTCCGGAAAAAGTTCCACCACGTCCAATACAGCAGCATGGGCTGTAGGGGGGCGCCCTAACCTTAATGGGCCAAGGGCACCAGCCCCCCCAAGGCCCATGCGCATGGGAGAGGGGAAACCCTAAGGGGGAGGGCCTCCACTTGACTTGGGAGGCACTCCTCCCCCCCTTGGCTGCCGCCCCCAACCCTAGATGGGATCTAGGGGGGCCGGCCCCCCTCTCCCCCCACCTATAAATAGTGGAGGGGTGGAGGGCGGCCACACCCTTGAACCTGGCGCAGCCCTCCCTCCTCCTACCTTCTCCTCCTCCTCCATGGTGCTTGGCGAAGCCCTTCCGGAGAATCACAAGCTCCTCCACCACCACGCCGTCGTGCTGTTGGACTTCTTCCTCAACCTCTCCCTCCTCCTTGCTGGATCAAGGCATGGGAGACATCTCCCAACCATACGTGTGTTGAACGCGGAGGTGCTGTCCGTTCGGTGCTAGGATCATCGGTGATTTGGATCACGACGAGTACGACTCCATCAACCCCGTTCACTTGAACGCTTCTGCTTAGCAATCTACAAGGGTATGTAGATGCACTCTCCTTCCCCTCGTTGCTAGATTACTCCATAGAATGATCTTGGTGATGCATAGAAAATTTTAAATTTCTGCTACGATCCCCAACAGGAAGAACCCCGGGGCGCGGGCTAGAGCGGGTGAGGCGGGGCCGACAGAGGCGCCCCACGAGAGGTCCCGGCGGCGAGGGCGGTGTGGTGGATGCCCGCCTTGACCTTCTTCATCCGGCGTTCCTCCAGGCGTAAATACGCGGCGACAGAGTGGAGGGTCGGGTTTGGCAGCAGGGAGAGGTTGGAGGCCGCATTGCCGAAATCCTCGTTGAGGCCGGCGGTGAGGGTGCTGAGCATGAGTTCGTCTGACACCTTGGCACCAATATCGCAGAGCTCATCAGCGAGCCTCTTAAGGCGCATGCAGTAGTCGTCGATGGAGGAGTCATCTCGGTGGCACCCAAAAAATTCCTGCTGCAAGAACACGAGACGTTGAAGTTTATTATCAGTGAAGAGGTTGTTGATCTTGGTCCACATGGCACACGCGTCATCATCCTCCAAGCCGACCGTGTGGAAGATGTCCGGCGAGACGGTGAGGTAGAACCATCGGATGAGAGAGGCCTCAATGGCCGCCCAGTCCGGATCGCCCGCGATGAGGTCGCCATCAATGGTCCCGTCGACGTGCTCGAGGAGGTGGTACTCGTGGAAGAGGAGGTTGAAGTAGGTCTTCCACGCATAGTACGAGGAGTTGGATTGGTCGAGCTTGATGGGGACGCGGGTGTGGATGTCATGATCGCGAACAGCGTTGGCGTCAGGCTCAGGCCCGGCGAACGGGTTCGAGTTACTGGAGTGGGGAGACGCCATGGAGGAGCTGCAGTGGTGGGAGCGGCTCGGGTGGGTTAGGGTTAGCGGCGGCGGCGCGGGTTAGGGTTAGGGTTTAGGAGCGCGACGGCGGCTAGGGGGGAGGGAAGCAGTGGCGGCAGAGAGGAAGGAGGCGGCTGCGTGGGAGAGAGAGTGCGGCGGCTGCGTGGGAGAGAGGGCGCGGCGACGACGTATAGCGGCGGCGGCTGTAGGGCGGCGGCGGCGGGTTTAGGCGGAAGCGAGGAAAGGGATTGGCGTGCCATCTGATACCATGTTAGTTGGAAAGAAGGGATTGCATGCATCGATAATTCACTGATCATGTGCATGACTCACATATATAGGTACAGGGTGGACCGGTCTCTACTTATCTCCCAAGATGTACAAATATATGAAGGGGAAAGAGAGATACAACAGTATAAATATAGACCCAAGTCCTATACACATGCGGTAGACAATGTACGCTCAACAAAAACATCATCACTCCGTCGTGATGCCGCAATCAAGTGGAGTACAAACAACCGACTATCTACCCCTCCCACGTCCCAAAATATATGACTCGAGTTTATACTAACTTTGTAAAAAGTTAGTACAAACGGAGGGAGTACATTACAACATGTAAGAGGCTGATGGGCCGGCATGCGGCCTGCCACGCCGTGCCACCATCTAGGGCTAGACCGAGACGTGTGTTCCCGCTGTTTTTCCATCTTCAGGGTGGGGTTTCGCTGCTCGTGTCGCGGATTCGACGGTAGCGGAGCGATCACAACTGACTACGGCGGGTCGCGGGAACGGGCAATCTCCGCCGCCGCGCCTTCCACTGCTGGCCGCTCCTGCCGCGTGGTACACTCAGGCGGCATCGCCGGCGCGGCGGGCATGCAGTCGCTGGGCCAGAGATGACAGCTACGGTGGATGACAATGATACGAGGATGGCTACGGCAGAGGACAGTGGGATCATGATGGATATGGGGAAGTGGCCGTGCCAGAAGTTCAAGTATGTGATGTCAATTTAAACTTGTGATGTCAAATACATGTGTATTTACAATTTTTCTACCATCTTCTGCATAATTTTTACTTGTAGTTAAGAGTTTCACCAAAATGTTGTGTGGTCAAGTGACCACACTGCTTGAACGTGGCTTCGCCATATGGGGCCTATGTTGATGACCGCTACAGGGGTTCGCCATCAAACGGTGGTGGCAGGGGATATGTTGGAGATCAGTGTGGCAGCACAACGAGACCGGCGGCCACAGTTACGTCGGACCACCCGGGAGCTTTGTCAGACCCCAGCAATACAAACCCTAGGGGGGTAGAGGGCACATCTTGGAGGGCTGGAGGGCGGCTGGTGCTACCGGCCAAAACCCCCTCGACACGCCCCACCGCCTCGTGTTGACCCGCCTCCCCTGTAGTTGATGTGATGACCTCGATGACGTAGGCGAGTCCTGTCACAGTGCCGACGATGATGGCAACATGGCCCCATATACCGGCACTACCTGCTACTTGTGAGTTGCGTAGGGATTTTTTCGAAAAGGAGAGGATGATGAATTACAGTAGATATAAGTATTTCCCTCAGTTATGAAACCAAGGTTATCAATCCAGTAGGAGAACCAAGCAACACTATGTAAACAACACCTGCACACAAACAACAAATACTTGCAACAAAACGCGTAGAGGGGTTGTCAATCCCTCAATGGTTACGAGCAAGATTAAATTGTATAGGATTTGATAGATAGATCTGACAAAAATAATAAAATAAAAAATTTGCAGTAAGATATTTTTGGTTTTCATATATGACAGAAAATAGACCCGGGGGCCATAGTTTTCACTAGAGATTTCTCTCCAGAAAATAGCATACGGTGGGTAAACAAATTACTGTTAGGCAATTGACAGAAAAGAAAATAATTATGATGATATCCAAGGTAATGATCATATATATAGGCATCACCTCCGAGACAAGTAGACTGAAACGATTTTGCATCTCCTGCTATTAGTCCACACATCGATCGCTATCCAGTATGCATCTAGTGTATTTAGTTCATGAAAGAACGGAGTAGCGCCTTAAGTAAGATGCATGATGTAGACAAGATAAACTGACATATGAAATAAATCTCATCTTGTTACCCTTAATGGCAATGATACATGCGTATTATGTCTCTTTCTATTACTCAGATTGAGCACCGCAAGATCGAACGCATCACAAAGCACCCCTTCCCATGGCAAGATAAATCAATCTAGTTGGTCAAACCAAACCAATAAATGGAGAAGAAATACGAGGCTATAATAATCATGCATAAAAGAGTTCAGAGAAAACCCAAATAATATTCATGGATAGATCCGATCATAAACTCACAATTCATCGGATCCCAACAAACACACTGCAAAAAGTCATTACATCAAATAGATCTCCAAGAACACCGAGGAGAACATTGTATTAAAGATCAATAAGAGAGAAGAAGTCATCTAGCTACTAACTATGGACCCGCAGGTCCGTGGTAAACTAGTCACGCATCATCGGAGGGGCAGCAAGGATGATGAAGAACCCCTCCATGATCGTTTCCCCCTCCGATAGAGTGCGAAAAAGGCCTTTGGATGGGATCTCATGGTTTTGGAACTTGCGGCGGCAGAAAAAGTATTTCATGGACTCCCTGGTAGGTTTCCTGATTTTAGAATATTTATAGAGGTGGAGTTAGGTAAAATGGAGGCTCATGGACCCCACTACCCACCAGGGCGCGCTAGAGGCCCTTGGCGTGCCCTGGTGCCTAGTGGGCCACTCCTCCATCTTGTCGTGGTCTCTCGAAGCTTCCAGGGTCTCTTATCGCCAGAAAAAATGTCCAAAAACTTTTGTGGCATTTGGACTTCGTTTGGTACTGATATTCTGCAAAGTCAAAAACAAGCAAAAAAACAGCAACTGACATTGGGCAATAAGTTAGTAGGTTAGTCCCAAAAATGATATAAAGTTGCTTGTAGTTGTATATAAAACATCCAAGATTGATAATATAATAACATCGAACAATCAAAAATTATAGATACATTGAAGACGTATCAATAATACCCAAGCTTAATTCCCGCTCGTCCTCGAGTAGGTAAATGATGAAAACAGAATTTTTTATGTGGAATGCTACCTAACTTATTCATCATATATTCTTTTCTTTGTAGGATGGACATTTGGACTTGAATGATTCAAATCAATAGTCTATAATTTGACATGAAAACATCAATACTCAAGCATATCAACAAGCAACTATGTATTTCAAAATATATATCAACGTTAAAAGAAAGCTATCCCTAGCCCATTATGCTCAATCATTGATCCATTCATGAAACACACTCAAATATTAACTACATCAATTACACAAGCATGGCAATAGTGTTCCCTAGTTGGTGCTTTACATAAGAGAAGATGGAGGCTCAATATTTTTTTTGCATAAAAGTAAATAGATAGGCCCTTCACAGAGGGAAGCAGATATTTGTAGAGGTGTCAAAGCTCATAGCTTAAATTGAGAGATAAAATTATTTTGAGAGGCATGCTTTTCCTATCAAAAAAACGACCGAGAATTCCAAATATCTTCCATGCTAGACAAAGTATAGGCTGTTCCCAAACAAAAATTAAAAATTATTTTCTTTCCACCATTCTTTCACAATCCATGGCTAGCCATATCCACACGTGCCTTCCATACCAACACTTTACAAGGAATTTATTATCATAGTATTTTATTTCATTTCGGGACTGGGCATCCCTATTAACTGCCACACTCTCGTGCAATGACAAGTGAATACACACTCATCGTGAGAATAAAATACCTCGCATGGAAAATATTGGCCACCCCAGCCACTTCATGAGTGGTACGGGCACACTAAATGGAAATTCATTTTGAAAATTAGAGTTGGCACATACAAATTTACTTTAGAACGGCATGGAAATACCGCATATAGGTAGGTATGGTGGACTCATTTGGCACAACTTTGGGTTTAAGGAGTTGGATGCACAAGCAGTATTCTCGCTTATTACAAGTTAAGGCTAGCAAAGAGATTGAGAAGCAACCAACCAAAAAACAAAAACGGTCATAAATGCGCACTGAACATAATTAACATCGAATTATGCACAAGAAGTAGGATATAATTTCATTGCATAACTATTGAATTTACGGGCATGTATATGGAAACACAAACCTTAACATCAATATTCTTAATAAAGCATAATTTCTCACCAACATGACTCACATATCACTATCTCCATATCGCAAAACTATTGCAAGGAATAAAATTTATAATATCCAATGATCTTCATGAAAGTTTTTATTATACCCCCCTTGGATATCCATCACTTGGGACCAAATGCATATCTCGTGCAAATTGCCATTACTATTCTTAACTCTCAAAAGGATCTAAGTGAAGCACGAGAGCATACATATTTCTTTAAAAAATTCAACTCTCAAAATAATATAAGTGAAGCATGGGAGCATATTTCTTTAAAAAATCAAATCTCAAAATAATATAAGTGAAGAAAGAGGGTTTATTTCTTTCAAATATAACCACCGCCGTGCTAAAAAAGATATAAGTGAAGTACTAGAGCAACTGCCTAGCTCAAAAGATTTAAGTGAAGCACATAGAGTATTCTAGCAAATCATGGTATGTGTGTGGCTCTCTCACACAAGTGTGTTCAACAAGGATGATTGTGACAAACTAAATAGCAAACAAAGCAAAGACTCATATAATAGAAGACTCTCCAAGCAAAACTCATGATATGTGACGAATAGAAATATAGCTCCAGGTAAAATTGCCGAGGGTCATTAGAAGAAAGAGGGGATGCCTTCCAGGGCATACCCAAGCTTAGTTGCTTGGGAGTCCTTGAATATTACCTTGGGGCGCCTCGGGCATTTCCCAGCTTAGGCTCTTGCCACTCCTTATTCCTTCATTCATCGTGATCTCACCCAAAACTTGAAAACTTCAATCACACAAAACTTAACAAAACCTTTGCGAGATCCGGTAGTATAGTAAAGCAAACCACCACTTTAAGTACTGTTGCAAACTCATTCGTAATTTTTATTGCATTATACCTACTGTATTCTAGCTTTACCATGGCTTGTACCCCCGATACAATCCATAGATTCATCAAAATAAGCACACGATGCAACGAAAATAGAATCTGTCAAAAATAGAATAGTAGTAATATGAACATTGACCATACTTCTGTAACTCCAAAAATTCTAAAAAAATTAGGAAAGCATGGGAAATTTTTATATCAATTTTTTGTAAAAAATTTAGAGGAAAAGCACGTTTATGTGAATTTACAAAATTTCATAACTGGGCACAAAGGTTTCTGTTTTTTAACATAATCAAATCAACTATCACCCAAACCATCCTAAAGGCTTTACTTGGCACAAACACTAATCAAAACATAAAAAGCACAATCATAATAGTAGCATAATTGTGTGAACATGAGAAAACTGAAAAATAATAACTTTTGGGTTGTCTCCCAACAAACTCTTTCTTTATAGCCATTAAGATAGGCTTGAGATTTCAATGATGCTCACATGGAAGATAAGAATTGAAGCATAAAGAGAGCATCATAATACATGTGACAAACACATGTCAGTCTAATATACTTCCTATGCATAGGCATTTTATATGGAAACAAATTATCAAGACAAGAAATATCTAGCATATGCAAAGAAGAGGAATAAAACATTGACAATCTCAACATAACGAGAGGTAATTTAGTAACATGAAACTTTCTACAACCATATTTTCCTCACTCATAATAATTAGATGTATGATCATAATAAAATTCAACAATATAGCTATCATATAAATTTTTCTCTTCATGATCCACATGCATAAAAGTTTTATAATCTTCCAAGATAGTGGGATTAACATCAAATAAAGTCATGACATGTCCAAACCCACTTTTATCAAAAAATTCTTAAGATTGAACACTTTCTAAATATGTGGAATTATTTTTAGCTAAAGTTGACACTCTTCCAAACCCACTTTCAATATTGTCGCAAAAATATTCATCATGAGGTTTAAATAAATTTTCAAGATCATAAGCATCATTATCACCCCAATCATGATCATTGCAATAAGTAGTGAGCATAACAAAATCATCATCCCCTTGCTTGGGGTTTTGCATATCATTAACACAATTTGCATTAATAGAATTTATAATAATATCATTGCAATCATGCTTTTCATTCAATGAGCTATCGTGAATCACCTTATAAGTTTCTTCTTTTAACACTTCATCACAATTTTCAGATTCACGAGTTTCAAGCAAAACCTCATAAAGATAATCTAGTGCACTCAAATCACTAGCAATTGGTTCATCATAATTGGATCTTTAAAAAAGATTAGCAAGAGGATGAGGATCCATCTTAATTTTTCTTATTTATTTTTCTGTTTTGCAGTAATGGAGGCAAAAAGCAAAAAAATGAGCAAAAAATGCAAAAGCCAAATATTTTTGTGTTTTTGCATGATAATTTTTTTAGAAGTGGGGGAGATGAAAACGAGAGGCAAATGGCAAATAGAGTAAATGCAAGGAGATGAAAGTTAATGTGTAGGTACAAGATAGATGTTGATGATGTCTCCCTTGCAACGGCGCCAGAAATTCTTCCTGCGACTTGTGAGCTGCGTTGGGATTTCCTTGAAGAGGAGAGGATGATGCAGTACAGTAGAGATAAGTATCTCCCTTAGTTATGAAACCAAGGTTATCAATCCAGTAGGAGAACCAAGCAACACTATGTAAACAACACCTGCACACAAACAACAAATACTTGCAACCCAACGCGTAGAGGGGTTGTCAATCCCTCAACGGTTACGATTAAGGTTAAATTGTATAGGATTTGATAGATAGATCTGACAAAAATAAATAAAAGAAAATTGCAGCAAGGTATTTTTGGTTTTAATATATGATAGAAAATAGACCCGGGGGCCATAGTTTTCACTAGAGGCTTCTCTCGAGAAAATATCATATGGTGGGTAAACAAATTACTGTTGGGCAATTGACAGAAAAGCAAATAACTATGATGATATCCAAGGCAATGATCATATATATAGGCATCACGTCTGAGACAAGTAGACCGAAATGATTCTGCATCTACTGCTATTACTCCACACATCGACCGCTATCCAGCATGCATCTAGTGTATTAAGTTCATGAAAGAATGGAGTAACGCCTTAAGCAAGATGACATGATGTAGACAAGATAAAATCATGTATGGAATAATTCCCATCTTGTTACCCTTCATAGCAACGATACATGTGTGTCATGTCTCTTTCTGTCACTGATATTGAGCACCGCAAGATTGAACCCATCACAAAGCACCTCTTCTCATGGCAAGATAAATCAATCTAGTTGGCCAAACCAAACCAATAAATTGGAGAAGAAATACGAGGCTGCAATATTCATACATAAAAGAGTTCAGAGAAAACCCAAAAAATATTCATGGATAGATCTGATCATAAACTCACAATTCATCGGATCCCAAAAACACAATGCAAAAAGTCATTACATCAAATAGATCTCCAAGAACACTGAGGGGAACATTGTATTGAAGATAAAAAAGAGAGAATAAGCCATCTAGCTACTAATTATGGAACCATTGATCCGTGGTAAACTACTCACGCATCATCGGAGGGGCAGCAAGGATGATGAAGAACCCCTTCATGATTGTTTCTCCCTCTGGCAAAGTGTCGGAAAAGGCCTCTAGATGGGATCTCGTGGTTCTGGAACTTGCGGTGCGGGAAAAGTATTTCATGGACCCCTAGTAGGTTTCCTGATTTTAGAGTATTTATAGAAGGCAGAGTTAGGTCAAATGGAGGTTCGTGTGCCCCACTACCCACCAGGGCAAGCCAGAGGCCCCTGCTCTGGTGCCTAGTGGGCCACTCTGATGTCTAGTACCACAATTTGTTCTTGTAGACTCGTGTTGGGCCTCCAAGCGCAGAGTTTTGTAGGAAAATAGCAATTTTCCCTCAAGTGGATGACCTAAGGTTTATCAACCCATGGGAGGCATAGGATGAAGATGGTCTCTCTCAAACAACCCTGCAACCAAATAACAAAGAGTCTCTTGCGTCCCCAACACACCAAATACAATGGTAAATTGTATAGGTGCACTATTTCGACGAAGAGATGGTGATACAAGTGTACTAATGATATTAGATATTGAATTTTTCAATAGTAACAATAAAAAACAGCAAGGTAACGAGTAACAAAAGTGAGCACAAACGGTATTGCAATGCTTAGAAACAAGGCCTACGGTTCATACTTTCACTAGTGCAATCTCTCAACAATGCTAATATAATTAGATCATATAACAATCCCTCAACGTGCGACGAAGAATCACTCCAAAGTTCTTATCTGGAGGAGAACATAAGAAGAAATTATTTGTAGGGTACGAAACCACCTCAAAGTTATCCTTTCCGATCGATCTATAGAGCTATCCCTATAAGTGTCACAAACAGCCCAAGAGTTCGTACTAAAATAACACCATATGATACACATCAACCAACTCTAATGTCACCTAGATACTCCAATGTCACCACGAGTATCCGTGAGTTTATTATACGATATGCATCAAACAATTTCAGATTCACATTACTCAATCCAACACAAAGAACTTCAAAGAGTACCCTAATATTTCTACCGGAGAAACATGAACGAAAACATGCATCAACCCCTATGCATACATTACCCCAATGTCACCTTGGGAATCTGCGAGTTGAGTGCCAAGACATACATCAAGTGCTCTCAAAACGAACAAAGTATTCAATCCGATAGAAGTGTAATCTCAAAGGGAGAACTCAATTCATCACAACAAGATAGAGAGGTCACCATATGATCCAACTATATCAACAAAGCTCGTGATACATCAAGATCGTGCCAAGTCAAGAACACGAGAGAGAGAGAGAGATCAAACACATAGCTACTAGTACAAACCCTCAACCTTGAGGGTGGACTACTCCCTCCTCATCATGGTGGCCGTCGGGATGATGAAGATGGCCTTGATGACCCACAAGTATAGGGGATCTATCGTAGTCCTTTCGATAAGTAAGAGTGTCGAACCCAACGAGGAGCAGAAGGAAATGATAAGCGGTTTTCAGCAAGGTATTCTCTGCAAGTACTGAAATAAGTGGTAACAGATAGTTTTGTGATAAGATAATTGGTAACGAGCAACAAGTAACAAAAGTAAATAAAGTGCAGCAAGGTGGCCGAATCCTTTTTGTAGCAAAGGACAAGCCTAGACAAACTCTTATATAGAGAAAAGCGCTCCCGAGGACACATGGGAATATCGTCAAGCTAGTTTTCATCACGTTCATATGATTCATGTTCGGTACTTTGATAATTTGATATGTGGGTGGACCGGTGCTTGGGTGTCATTCTTACTTGAACAAGCCTCCCACTTATGATTAACCTCTATTGCAAGCATCCGCAACTACAACAAAAGTATTAAGGTAAACCTAACCATAGCATGAAACATATGGATCCATATGATTAACCTCGATGGCGATGATTTCCCCCTCCCGAAGGGAAGTGTCCCCGGTAGAACAGCTCTACCAGAGCCCTAGATTGGTTCCGCCAAGGTTCCGCCTCGTGGCGGCGGAGTCTTGTCCCAAAAGGTTGCTTATGATTTTTTCCTCAACGAAAGAACTCATATAGAAGAAGATGGCCACCGGAGAGCCAACAGGGGGCCCACGAGGCAGGGGGGCGCGCTCTGGGGGTAGGGCGCGCCCCCACCCTGGTGGCCAGGTGGGTCCCCCTCTGACGTACTTCTTCCGCTCAATATTTTTTATTATTTCCAAAAATGACTTTCGTGGAGTTTCATGACTTTTGGAGTTGTGCAGAATAGGTCTCTAATATTTGCTCCTTTTCCAGCCCAGAATTCTAGCTGCCGGCATTCTCCCTCCTTATGTAAACCTTGTCAAATAAGAGAGAATAGGCATAAGTATTGTAACATAACGTGTAGTAACAGCCCATAATGCAATAAATAATGATATAAAAGCATGATGCAAAATGGACGTATCAGGCCTCCGGTGATGATTTCCCCCTCTAGCAGGGTGCCAGAACAGGGTCTAGATTGGTTTTTCGTGGCTATAGAGGCTTGATGCGGCTCGAAGCTACGTCGGTATTTCCCCAAAGAGGAAGGGATGATGCAGCACAACAGCAGTAGGTATTTCCCTCAGTGATGAAACCAAGGTTATCGAACCAGTAGGAGAACCAAGCAACACAACGTAAACAACATCTGCACACAAATAACAACCACTCGCAACCCGATGTGCTAAAGGGGTTGTCAATCCCTTTCGGTTAACGGCGCCAGAAATTGGCACGTGGACGGGAGAAAGTTGTAATAGATTGATAGATCGAACGCCAAATAAATTAAATAAGAATAAAATGTAGCAAGGTATTTTTGGTTTAATAGATCTGAAAATAAAAGGCAAATAAAATAGATC
Source organism: Triticum urartu (assembly GCF_003073215.2). Lineage (NCBI taxonomy): Eukaryota > Viridiplantae > Streptophyta > Magnoliopsida > Poales > Poaceae > Triticum > Triticum urartu. The sequence continues at coordinate 305,275,298 of NC_053026.1, forward strand.
GCGAAGGCAAATAATATGAGAAAGAGACCCGGGGGCCGTAGGTTTCACTAGTGGCTTCTCTCCAGAAAAATAGCAAACAGTGGGTGAACAAATTACTGTTGGGCAATTGATAGAACTTCAAAAACTCATGACGATATCCAGGCAATGATCATTATATAGGCATCACATCTAAGATTAGTAGACCAACTCCTGCCTGCATCTACTACTATTACTCCACACATCGACCGCTATCCAACATGCATCTAGTGTATTAAGTTCATGGAGAAACGGAGTAATGCAATAAGAACGATGAAATGATGTAGAAAAGATCTCTCTATGTAGAGATAGACCCCATCGTCTTATCCTTAGTAGCAACGATACATACGTGTCGGTTCCCCTTCTGTCACTGGGATCAAGCACCGTAAGATCGAACCGACTACAAAGCACCTCTTCCCATTGCAAGATAAATAGATCAAGTTGGCCAAACAAAACCCAAATATCGGAGAAGAAATACGAGGCTATAAGAAATCACACATAAAAGAGATCAAAGAAACTCAAATAACTTTCATGGATATAAAAAGATAGATCTGATCATAAACTCAAAGTTCATCCGATCCCAACAAACACACCGCAAAAAGAGTTACATCATATGGATCTCCAAGAGACCATTGTATTGAGAATTCAGCGAGAGAGAGGAAGCCATCTAGCTACTAACTATGAACCCGAAGGTCCACAAAGAACTACTCATGCATCATCGGAGTGGCACCAATGGAAGTGGTGAACCCCTCCGTGATGGTGTCTAGATTAGATCTGGTGGTTCTGGACTCTACAGCGGCTGGAATTGATTTTCGTCGATTCCCCTAGGGTTTCTGGAATATTGGGGTATTTATTGAGCAAAGAGGCGGTCCGGGGGGCACCCAAGGTGGGCACAACCCACCAGGGCACGCCTGGGCCTCCTGGCGCGCCCTGGTGGGTTGTGCCCCCCTCCAAGCACCCCCCATGCGCAACCTTGGCCCGTTGTGTGTCTTCTAGTCCATACAATATCTCCGTAAAGTTTTGTTGCATTTGGACTCCGTTTGGTATTGATTTCCTGCGATGTAAAACACATGCAGAAAACAACAACTCACACTTGGCACTATGTCAATAGGTTAGTACCAAAAAATGATATAAAATGACTACAAAATGATTATAAAACATCCAAGATTGATAATATAACAGCATGGAATAATCAAAAATTATAGATACGTTGGAGATGTATGAAGGCTTGCGGTGGTGCAACTTCTGATCTAGGATTATTTCTGGGGGGTTTTGTATTTATAGGATTTTTTGGCGTCGGTCTCACGTCCAGATGGGCCACGAGGTGCTCACTACCCACCAGCCCACGGCCAAGGCCCCTGGCGCGCCCTGGTGGGTAGTGGCCACCTCCTTCACCTTCTAGTCCTCCCACGAAGCTTCTAGTGCCTCTTTTGTTCCAAAAAAATCGTCAAAAAGTTTTGTTGCATTTGGAGAACTTTTATTTTTGCACAAAAAACAACACCACGGTAGTTCTGCTGAAAACAACGCCAGTCCGGGTTAGTTCCATTCAAATCATACCAAAATCATATATAATTGTTGTAAACATGGCATGAATACTGGCACTGGGCACTAAGTTAGTAGGTTAGTCCCAGAAAATGATATGAAGTTGCTTGTAATTGTATATAAAACATTCAAGATTGATAATATAATAGCATGGAAGAATAAAAAATTATATATACATTGGACACGTATCACTTCCTGGGGCTGCTTTAGCCGCGGTTGGGGCATTAGCTGTGGTTTCCGTATCGATGATGGATGCAATGATAATGCAAGATTCATCAAGTGATAAGGCGAGTGAAAAGTCACACAATGATCGCACTAATAAGGGACACGTAAGAAGGGGAAAATGTGTTGCTACTAGTGCGGTGAACCAGGACACTTTGTAGTGGGATGCAAGATACGTCTCCAACGTATCTACTTTTTCTAACGCTTTTCCTCTTGTTTTGGACTCTAATTTGCATGATTTGAATGAAACTAACCCCGGACTGACACTATTTTCAGTAGAACTACCATGGTGTTGTTTTTGTGCAGAAATAAAAGTTCTTGGAATGGAACGAAACTTTGCGAGCAATTTTTATACAATAAATAAGAATTTATGGAGCCAAGACCTACTAGAGAGGGGCCCATGGGTGGGCACAACCCACCAGGGCGCGCCCCTCTCCTGGTGCGCCCAGGTGGGTTGTCCACATTTGGTGGCCTCGCAGACCCTGAAACCGACGCTATAAAATCATATTTTTCCAGAAAAAATCAGGGAGAATGAATTATCACGATCCATGAGACGGAGCCGCTGTCACCTGTTGTTCTTCATCGGGAGGCCAGATCTGGAGTCTGTTTGGGGCTCCGGAGAGGGGGATTCTCGTTCTTCGTCATCACCAACCCTTCTCCGTCGCCAATTCCATGATGCTCCCCACCGGGAGTGAGTAATTCCTTTGTAGGCTCGCTGGTCGGTGAGGAGTTGGATGAGATTCATCATGTAATCGAGTTAGTTTTGTTAGGGCTTGATCCCTAGTATCCACTATGTTCCTAGATTGATGTTGTTATGACTTTGCCATGCTTAATGCTTGTCACTTTGGGCCCGGGTGCCATGAACTCAGATCTGAACCATTTATGTTATCATCACTAGTACGCGTCGGTGCTATACAAACGGTTTTTAACCCCTTTCCGCAACGGCATTTGGAACCGTCGCCTAGTGAGTGTGGGCGATAGGGGGGGGGGTCCTTCCCACACGACCCAGAAACCGTCAGGGATATACGCTCCTGGCACACACACGCTCGACAAAATGAGGTCGTGTGCGACCCGTGAGCGCTCAAATACGGAAATATGTACAGTAGAGCTAAAAAAATACAATTATACAGGCGAAATTGTTTCCAGTCGCAATTACATCCCACACGGTCAGTCCCTGCTAAATGTTTCCGTTCGTATGTACATCCCACACAGTCGCTCCAAGGAAAATGTTTCCGTTCAAAGGTACATCACACACAATTTTTCCCGTTAAATCATTTGCATTATTGAATGTATCACACATGGTCCATAGAAGAAACTGTGTGGCAAATGTTGTCCATCACACACAATTTTTATGTGGTAAACGTTTGCGCAAGGTGGCCTAACGCAAACTGTTTTCAAGAGAAAGTTGTGTGTGATTGTTCATTGATCCAACACGGTTTATTCCTAGAAACTGTGTGTGTTACCTGAGGTCATCGCCCACGGTATTTTTTCAATAACCGTTTGCAATAGCAAAACCCAATTAGCAGGCTAATTCGCCATTAGCAAGCTAATTGCCCTATTATTAATAATTCATTTATTAATCTAATTGACATTCATATTAAGCACATAATATATTTCATTTCCATATTAAGGAAGCAGAATTTCATGATTGAAATACATTAGATTACAACATGATATAGCTTCAGCACCCAGCTACCCCATTGCACAACTGCACCAGCGCCAAGTTTCACATGCAACATGTAGAACCTTTCGAAATTTGCATCATAGACGGTATATAGACAGATGCATCTCATTTGGAAAACTGCTGAAGTGGAAGGTGAATATTGATCCTTCATTCATGTTGAAGGTCTTTGCAACTTTACGCCAGTGCTTGTGGATGATTGACCGTCTGTCCTTCTTCCTCTCCAGGAACACTTCAATATTGAACCATGGGTGTTGTATGAAAACCTTCCTCGCCCTTGACCATAGAGGTGGTTTGAGAGGTAATCATCAGTGAACTGCTTTGGAAAGGCCTGAAAACAAGGATGTGCATAAATATCTTCTCCATATTGGAAATGGGGCAAAGAAATAAAAAAAGGCAAGGTATAATAGTTAGTACCATCTTGTAGTGAACTGATGTCTTCTTCATTGTGCAGACAAAGATCTTGCTGTTTTTTGTCGCTAATTTATTTATCCTAACAATCTTTCTGAGTTTCTTGATTTGATTGATATTCATGGACAACTCATTTCCCCATATGCAAAAAGGGTCGAACAGTGGGTCAAAACCTCTGACAGCAGGACCTACATGCGCAAGACCAAATTGTTAAAAACCAAAATATTAGAATGGTTCATGCAATTGCACAATAATGTGTTATTAGACAATGGACCATGCACGTGCTAACCTCGATTGTAAACCTTAGTGCTTCCCATTGTTTCCCTGCAACACATATAAGGTAGTTAGTCATCAGGTTAAGTAAGGGTTCGCATGCTATCAGTAAAATATGTTGATGAAAAATAAGCACATTGCAGATTCATCAGATTAATTCAAGCCACATGGAAAACCCATTTATCCAAACCAAGCATGATTAAGAACTAGGAAATGTAGCACTTGTATATGTTTCTCTTGTATTAAGTCCAACCAAATTTGATTTATTCCTCACATGCACAACAATACAAAATTCTACCCATGACAACTGGACATCGCATTGCAGAATTGAACCAAGCAGTTAACTAAACACCGCAAAAAATGAACCAAACATTAACTAAGCATCACATTGCACAATATAACATACTCCTAATAGAAGATCAAACAGTTAACCAAACAGTTAACTACAACCAATTGTAGAAATTGTATTTGTTTCTCATGTACTTACTACAACCAAATTCAATTTATTCCTCACATGGTATACAATAACAGAATGCACCCACAACTATTGAACATCGCATTGCAGAATTGAACCAAACAGTTAACTAAACACCACAACACAAACGAACCAAACGTTAACTGAGCACCACATTGCACAATGTATAACCAAACCAAGCATGCTTGACAACTTGGAAATATAGCAATTGTATTCGTTTCTCATGTATTTTGTAAAGATAAATTCAATTTATTTCACACATGGAAGACAATACAAAATTGCAGCCTACAAAATTGAACATCAGATTTGCAGAATTGAACCAAACAGTTAACTGAAGACGACGACTAATTAACAAAACAGTTAATGAGTAAGCACCACACTGCACGACATATAGAACATATACACTAGAGCAACAGATTGCATGGTAAAATTAGATAGCACAGTTCACTAGAATTTGTGAAGGAAAGGCAGGAGCATCACACACAACGGGTAAACCGAGCATGCTTAACCGGCATAGCTAGCAAATGGCAAGGTGCCCCTCCAAGATCTGGGGTTCGGCACGAATGGCAGCCATCGCGACCTCATTCGCGCGTGCGGCCACGATTTGCTTCTCCGCTACCAAATGCTCCTTGAGATCCTGGCTATACTGCGTGCACCATGGTTAGGGCGGCGCTTATTTGGTGGAGGGGTCGGTGATTTGGGTGGAAGGTGTCGCGCTCACACCAGAGGTTGGGGCATGTGGGATGTGGAAGGAGGAGGAGGATGGGGGTCGGGTGTGGATTACCTGCCTGGATAGACGAGGCCGAGCAGCGTGAAGGAGGGTCGCCAATGAGGAGGTGGGGCTGCAAGCAAGGAGTGAAGATTTCAACTTGGAAAGGAAGGAAGAAACAGGGGAAATGTGGCTTTTGGTAAGGGGGAGGGGGTGGGGAGGTAGATATTTCCGCGGAAGCCGAATTGGAATCGCTTCAACGAAAAAACTAGCACACAAAGTATCATCAGACACGGTCCCTTATTCAGAACTGTGTACGATATGTGAACATCACAAACGATTCAGATAGCTTAACCGATGTGTGTTGAGTTTGAATGTCAAAAATTTTAGTTTGAATTTCCATGGTTACTGTGGTCATCCACGTCATTGCATAATTTGGGCACACAAAGGAGACTACAGCACACCCACACTTCTTAATCGAGCAAGTTCAGCAATTAAATAGAGCTAGTTGACCTAAACATTACTCTAACAAATTAAAGACCGACGCTCTTAATTAAACAAAACAAAGAGTACTACTACGACTGGTGCTCGTCGATCTCCGCCACCGCCTCCATGTCTAGCTCGCACCCGACGGTCTCCTAGGGAAAGGGCTCCATGGCATCCATCGCACCATACTCGTCAAGCATCTCGCCATCCGCATCCGCCATCTCTTTGGGAAAGGCCGCCACGAGCTGGGCATGGGCAGACGCGATCTGGGCTTGGATGGGCTCCGTTGTCGCAAGGTATGCGGCGGAGGAACGGACGGATGCTCGAACGCTCTCGGCGATTGCCAGCTCTTTGGCCATGGGTTGCCGACCGTTGTCGGAGAAGCTTCATTCGATTTGTGTGGTGACCGCCAGGAGCTGGGAATGGGCGGCCTTGACATGGTCGTGGGCGGCCTCCATCAGGGCTAAGGTCGCCGCTGCGGAACGGACAGCTGCTGTGCCGCTCTCGCTAGTTGCTATCCCCGAGGTAGATGTTGCTGCTGCCACGTGAGAAGCAACAACGGCCGTTTGGGCTGCCTTTGCCGCCCGGTTGCAGATTGCGGCCACGCTCATGCACCTTGTTAGCACACGCATGGCGGCTGCGGCCGCGCTCTCGCCGGAGTGGGCCACCGAAGTTGCCCTCATGACGCGGGTCCACGTGCCCATCTTTCACCGGCGACGATTGAACAGTGAAATGATATTTGGGGAGCGAGCTAGTGTGCTTGAGACGCCGGCTGTGGACTGTAGCCGACGCACCTTCTCTCGTAAGCCATAGGCGTACTATACACCAACGGTGCTCTGGGATATTTTGTGCTGCATCTCACACGGTTGGTGAGAATAAACTGTGTGCGATCTACTTGATTTTTCATCTTGATTTGAATTACATAAAAGGGTCACAGCGGTAATGGACGGTGTTTGAATTGCTTGACCTTTTATCTGGAGTGAACATGCAACTATATGTGTGTCGTAAAACAATTGGAATTATTCAGGGTTCATTTGAACATTTTATACATTAAATTGGTTTTCTAGCCATTTCAGGTGCACAATTCAAAATTAAACTACATGCACATGCTCCGATGCTCCAACTGAAGGGAATATGCCCTAGAGGCAACAATAAAGTTATTATTTATTTCCTTATTTCATGATAAATGTTTATTATTCATGCTAGAATTGTATTAACCGGAAACATAATACATGTGTGAGTACATAGACAAACAGACTGTCACTAGTATGCCTCTACTTGACTAGCTCGTTGATCAAAGATGGTTATGTTTCCTAGCCATATACATGAGTTGTTATTTGATTAACGGGGTCACATCATTAGGAGAATGATGTGATTGACTTGACCCATTCCGTTAGCTTAGCACTTGATCGTTTAGTATGTTGCTATTGCTTTCTTCATGACTTATACATGTTCCTATGACTATGAGATTATGCAACTCCCGTTTACCGGAGGAACACTTTGTGTGCTACCAAACTTCACAACGTAACTGGGTGATTATAAAGGTGCTCTACAGGTGTCTCCGAAGGTACTTATTGGGTTGGCGTATTTCGAGATTAGGATTTGTCACTCCGATTATCGGAGAGGTATCTCTAGGCCCTCTCGGTAATGTACATCACTATAAGCCTTGCAAGCATTGTGACTAATGAGTTAGTTGCGAGATGATGTATTATGGAACGAGTAAAGAGACTTGCCGGTAACAAGATTGAACTAGGTATTGAGATACCGATGATCAAATCTCGGGCAAGTAACATACCGATGACAAAGGGAACAACGTATGTTGTTATGCGGTTTGACTGATAAAGATCTTCCTAGAATATGTAGGAGCCAATATGAGCATCCAGGTTCTGCTATTGGTTATTGACCGGAGACGTATCTCGGTCATGTCTATATAGTTCTCGAACCCGTAGAGTCCGCACGCTTAAAGTTCTGTGATGATTTGTATTATGAGTTTATGTGTTTTGATGTACCGAAGGTAGTTCAGAGTCCCGGATGAGATCGGGGACATGACGAGGAGTCTCCAAATGGTCGAGACGTAAAGATTGATATATTGGACGACTATATTCGGACATCGGAAAGGTTCCGAGTGATTCGGGTATTTTCGGAGTACCGGGGAGTTACGGGAATTCACCGGGAGAAGTATTGGGCCTTATTGGGCCATACAGGAATAGAGGAGAGAGGCCAAAAGGAAGGAGGCGCGCGCCCCCCCTCCGGTCCGAATTGGACAAGGGGTGCAGCCCCTTTTCCTTCTCCCTCTCCCCTTCTTTCCTTCTCTCCTACTCCGGAAAGGAAAGGGGAATCCTACTAGGACTTGGGAGTCCTAGTAGGACCCCCCACACTTGGCACGCCCCCTCTAGGGCCGGCCTCTCCCTCCCTCCTTTATATACGGGGGCAGGGGGCATCTCTAGACATAACAATTGATCTCTTGATCTCTTAGCCGTGTGCGGTGCCCCCCTCCACCATAATCCACCTCGATCATATCATAGCAGTGCTTAGGCGAAGCCCTGCGTCGGTAGCATCATCATCACCGTCATCATGCCATCGTGCTGACGGAACTCTTCCTTGAAGCTCTGCTGGATCGTAGTTCGTGGGACGTCATCGAGCTGAACGTGTGCTGAACTCGGAGGTGCCGTGCGTTCGGTACTTGGATCGATCAGATCGTGAAGACATACGACTACATCAACCGCGTTGTCATAAGCTTCCGCTTTCGGTCTACGAGGGTACATGGACACACTCTCCCCTCTCGTTGCTATGCATCACCATGATCCTGCGTGTGCGTAGGAATTTTTTTGAAATTACTACGTTCCCCAACACGAACATGGGTTGTAAAATCATATATGTGTCCATGGGTTTATGCTTATCTCCCATGCAAGAAATGGGGATGAAATTCGAACACTGCGGCATCGTGGCTCTCCGGCAAACGTCGACGTACTTGCTTTTGTAATTCTAGTAAATCCAAAATTCGTCCGAAATTCATGAAACTTGGCATGCTATCATGGAGCGGCATGAACATGCCGTGGTAAAAAAATTGTCCCATTTGGGGCAGGTTTGGGTATAAGCTTCTCATAAACCAGAGCTTCTCACAACAAGTGTGATGGTTTCGTAGGGAACGTTTCACCTTTCTGGACGAAATGATATCCGCTGCCTCTTCTCGATTTCAATTTTTTTTCTAGTGTCAACATAGAACAACAGGAGTGTTGTGTCAATTTTTGGGATTTTTCGGGGTTCGCTTGGACATTTTTATACATTAACTGAGTTTTCTATGCATTCATGTGCATCAACATACCATGGTAAATTTTTTGTCCCATTTGGGGCAGGTTTGGGTATATACTTCTCACAAACTAGAGCTTCTCACAACGATATGCAAGAAATGGGAATGAATTTCAAACACCAGGGCACTGTTGATTGCCGGCAAAATATTGAGATGGCTGGTTTTTAAATTCTAGTAAATCCAAAACTTGTCTGAAATTCATGAAACTTGGCATGCTATCATGGAGCGGCATCACCATGTCGTGGTAAAAAATTTGTCCCATTTGGGGCAGGTTTGGGTATATGCTTCTCACAAACTAGAGCTTCTCACAACAAGCATGATGGTTTCGGTAGGGAATGTCCCACCTTTGGGGACGAAACGATATCCATTGCCTATTATTGCTTTCAAATTCTTTTCTCGTGTCAACATAGAACAACATGAGTGCTGTATCAATTTTTGTGATTTTTCGGGGTTCATTTGGACATTTTTATGCATTTACCGAGTTTTCAATGCATTTATGTGCATAATTCAAATTTGAACTACATGCACATGCTCCAGTGCATATAAATTGGTTGAAAAATCAAATCTGTTTCCTTGGGTGCATGCTTAGGTCCCATGCAAGAAATGGTAATGAATGTCAATCATCAAGGCACCATTGATTGCCGGCACAACATTGAGATACCTAGTTTTTAAATTCTAGTAAATCCAAAACTCGTCTAAAATTCATGAAACTTGGCATGCTATCATGGAGCGGCATCAACATGCCATGGTAAATTTTTTGTCCCATTTGGGGCAGGTTTGGGTATATGCTTCTCACAAACCATAGCTTCTCACAAGAAGCATGACGGTTTCGGTAGGGAACCTCCCACCTTTGGGGACGAAACAATATCCATTGCCTCTTATTGCTTTCAAAAAAATTCTCGTGTCAACATAGAACAACAGGAGTGTTGTGTCAATTTTTGTGATTTTTCGGGGTTCGTTTGGACATTTTTATGCATTAACTGAGTTTTCAATGCATTTATGTGCATAATTCAAATTTGAACTACATGCACATGCTCCAGTGCATATAAATTGGTTAAAAAATCAAATGTGTCCTTGGGTGCATGCTTAGGTCCCATGCAAGAAATCAGAATGAATTTCAAACACCAGGGCACCGTTGATTGCCGGCAAAACGTTGAGATACTTTATTTTCAAATTCTAGTAAATCCAAAACTCGTCTGAAATTCATGAAACTTGGCATTCTATCATGGAACGGCACCCGACATGCTGTGGTATTTTCCGTGTCCATTTTGAGAGAAGGCGCACTCGAATAATGACAACCAACACAGGAATTTTGAAAAAAATAGCTACCACTTTAATATCTCAAATGTTTGTATAATTCAAACCATGTGCGTTCTGTTAACCACTCACGTGACACCACGTGTCTTGATTTTAATGGTTGTAGGAGGTGCCGTGCGGACAACTGCTTGACCTTGACTGAATGGGAGGCGTGCGAGCGCAGTCCGATGCGAAGGCTGACCGAGAGGCGTGCGAGCTGTCCTCGAATGCGCAGGCTCACCGGGAAGTGTGTCAGCTGTACGCTGCACATGCTCATTGGGAAGCGAGCCCTTTGACTTCCATGGCCGCCCGCCTTCTTCTCCATGCGCGCGCCCCCCTCAGCGGCATGGGACGCCGCCGTTGAACGCTACCTCTCAGCGCCGCCAGCTGCCGTCCTCCCGCGCCTCGCCCGTCGACCCCGGGACGACATGATGCAAACTGAGAGAAGGATTTGTGCATCTCTTCAACGCAAACGGTTCTTTTGGATGACCCGTGTGCAACCAATTACAAACAATTTGGTGCGATTTGCATCTGTCATATTGGGTATGTTACAATTTGTCAAACTGGAAAGATTGACATTAGTTGATCTAGTAACATTGCCATTTGTCAACCTTGTAACACTGCGATTTGTCAAAACATGAAGCTAAAAATCACCACCAGTATCTAATTTTTGCAACTAAAATTCAGTAATTAACCATAGATTCCATTCATAGATTAAGCAGTCGTTCTTAATTTATACAAACAGTTCAACTCGATAGCTGAACCGACCAAACTTTTCCCCAATTGTTGCCAACCACGTACTGAAATAGCTAGTTCAACTATATATACTTGCTAATTTTAAGTACGTTGTATAGTTCCACCACATCTATGGTCAGATGAACTGAACAAAATAGCCCCTAAATACTACTACTACTACTACCGCGGAGGGGCTTTGTACTACTTCCGGCTGCCTCTCCTCTGCCGAGCGCGCTCAGTAAGAGGCGGCGGAGGAGGAGCCTATTGACGAGCTAGGCAGCCGCAATACGGTGCATACCGCTGTTGCAGTTTCAGCGACGCTCACCTCGAACGCCCTCTGCCGCTCAAGACGACCCCTCTCGAAGCGGTGGTTCTCCTCGTAGATCTCCTGATTCCTCGCCTCTGAGGTGGCATGTGCCGCGGCCACGGCGGCGGTAAGGCTCTTTGCATGCTCGACGGGGCGCTCCTCCTCCTCCCACAGGAACTCGATGTAGGGCGCAAGGTCGCTGATGCACGTGCTGACATCCATCTCCGCCTCCCACCTTCAGGCGGCTGTGGCGGAGCAGGTGATTGCTACCTCTTGAGCACTGCGTTGGTTTTCCCTTGAAGAGGAAAGGGTCATGCAGCAAAGTAGCATAAGTATTTCCCTCAGTTTTTGAGAACCAATGTATCAATCCAGTAGGAGGCTACACACGAGTCCCTCGCACCTACACAAACAAATAAATCCCCGCAACCAACGTGGTAAGGGGTTGTCAATCCCTACACGGTCACTTACGAGAGTGAGATCTAATAGATATGATCAGATAATATTTTTGGTATTTTTGTGATAAGATGCAAAGTAAAATAAAAGGCAACGAAAATAGCTAAGTGTTGGAAGATTAATATGATGGAAAATAGACCCAGGGGCCATAGGTTTCACTAGTGGCTTCTCTCAGAGCATAAGTATTTACGGTGGGTGAACAAATTACTATTGAGCAATTGACAGAATTGAGCATAGTTATGAGAATATCTAGGTATGATCATGTATATAGGCATCACGTCCGAGACAAGTAGACCGACTCCTGCCTGCATCTACTACTATTACTCCACACATCGACCGCTATCCAGCATGCATCTAGAGTATTAAGTTCATAAGAACAGAGTAACGCCTTAAGCATGATGACATGATGTAGAGGGATAAACTCATGCAATATGATATAAACCCCATATTGTTATCCTCGATGGCAACAATACAATACGTGCCTTGCTGCTCCTACTGTCACTGGGAAAGGACACCGCAAGATTGAACCCAAAGCTAAGCACTTCTCCCATTGCAAGAAAGATCAATCTAGTAGGCCAAACCAAACTGATAATGCAAAGAGACTTGCAAAGATAACCAATCATACATAAAAGAATTCAGAAGATTCAAATATTGTTCATAGATAAACTTGATCATAAACCCACAATTCATCGGTCTCAACAAACACACCGCAAAAGAAGATTACATCGAATAGATCTCCACAAGAGAGGGGGAGAACATTGTATTGAGATCCAAAAAGAGAGAGGAAGCCATCTAGCTAATAACTATCGACCCGAAGGTCTAAGGTAAACTACTCACCCTTCATCAGAGAGGCTATGGTGTTGATGTAGAAGCCCTCCGTGATCGATGCCCCCTCCGGCGGAGCTCCGGAACAGGCCCCAAGATGGGATCTCACGGGTACAGAAGGTTGCGGCGGTGGAATTAGGTTTTTTCGCTCTCCTTTTGATCGTTTGGGGGTACGTAGGTATATATAGGAGGAAGGAGTACTTAGGTGGAGCAACATGGGGCCCACGAGGGTGGAGGGCGCGCCCCTACCTCGTGGCTTCCTGGTAGCTTTCTTGATGTAGGGTCCAAGTCCTCTGGATCATGTTCGTTCCGAAAATCACGTTCCCAAAGGTTTCATTCCGTTTGGACTCCGTTTGATATTATTTTTCTGCGAAACTTTGAAATAGGCAAAAAACAGCAATTCTGGGCTGGGCCTCCGGTTAATAGGTTAGTCCCAAAAATAATATTAAAGTGTATAATAAAGCCCAATAATGTCCGAAATAGAAGATAATATAGCATGGAGCAATCAAAAATTATAGATAAGTTGGAGATGTATCAAGCATCCCCAAGCTTAATTCCTGCTCGTCCTCGAGTAGGTAAATGATAAAAACAGAATTTTTGATGTGGAATGCTACTTGGCATAATTTCAATGTAATTCTTCTTAATTGTGGTATGAATATTCAGATCCGAAAGATTCAAGATAAAAGTTCAATATTGACATAAAAATAATAATACTTCAAGCATACTAACTAAGCAATTATGTCCTCTCAAAATAACATGGCCAAAGAAAGTTCATCCCTACAAATCATATAGTTTAGTCATGCTCCATTTTCGTCACACAAGAATGCTTCTCATCATGCACAACCCCGATGACAATCCAAGCAATTGTTTCATACTTTAGTAATCTCAAACTTTTTCAACCTTCACGCAATACATGAGCGTGAGCCATGGATATAGCACTATGGGTGGAATAGAATATGATGATGGGGGTTATGTGGAGAAGACAAAAAGGGAGAAAGTCTCACATTAACGAGGCTAATCAATGAGCTATGGAGATTCCCATCGATTGATGTTAATGCAAGGAGTAGGGATTGCCATGCAACGGATGCACTAGAGCTATAAATATATGAAAGCTCAACAAAAGAAACTAAGTGGGTGTGCATCCAACTTGCTTGCTCACGAAGACCTAGGGCACTTGAGGAGGCCCATTGTTGGAATATACAAGCCATGTTCTATAATGAAAAATTCTCACTAGTATATGAAAGTGACAAAACAAGAGACTCTCTATCATGAAGATCATGGTGCTACTTTGAGGCACAAGTGTGGTAAAAGGATAGTAACATTGTCCCTTCTCTCTTTTTCTCTCATTTTTTTGGGCCTTCTCTTTTTTTGGCCTTTCTCTCTCTTTTTTTTTATTCCTCACTTGGGACAATGCTCTAAAAAATGATGATCATCACACTTCTATTTATTTACAACTCAATGATTACAACTCGATACTAGAACATAGTATGACTCTATATGAATGCCTCCGGTGGTGTACCGGGATATGCAATGAACCAAGAGTGACATGTATGAAAGAATTATGAACAGTGGCTTTGCCACAAATACTATGTCAACTACATGATCATGCAAAGCAATATGACAATGATGAACGTGTCATGATAAACAGAATGGTGGAAAGTTGCATGGAAATATATCTTGGAATGGCTATGGAAATGCCATAATAGGTAGGTATGGTGGCTGTTTTGAGGAAGATATAAAGAGGTTTATGTGTGAAAGAGCGTATCATATCACGGGGTTTGGATGCACCGGCGAAGTTTGCACCAACTCTCAATGTGAGAAAAGGCAATGCACGGTACCGAAGAGGCTAGCAATGATGGAAAGGTGAGAGTGCGTATAATCCATGGACTCAACATTAGTCATAAAGAAGAACTCACATACTTATTGCAAAAATCTACAAGTCATCAAAAACCAAGCACTACGCGCACGCTCCTAGGGGGATAGATTGGTAGGAAAAGACCATCGCTCGTCCCCGACCGCCGCTCATAAGGAGGACAATCAAAGAACACCTCATGTTTCAAATTTGTTACATAACGTTTACCATACGTGCATGCTACGAGACTTCCAAACTTCAACACAAGTATTTCTCAAATTCACAACTACTCAATTAGCACAACTTTAATATTACTACCTCCATTTCTCACAACAATCATCAAGCATGAAACTTCTCTTAGTATTCAACGCACTCATAAGAAAGTTTTTACTATTCTTGAATACCTAGAATATTAGGATTTTTTAAGCAAATTACCATGCTATTTAAGACTCTCAAAATAATCTAAGTGAAGCATGAGAGATCAATAGTTTCAATAAAACAAATCCACCACCGTGCTCTCAAAGATATAAGTGAAGTACTAGAGCAAAAACTATATAACTCAAAAGATATAATTGAAGCACATAGAGTATTCTAATAATTTCCGAATCATGTGTGTAACATCCCAAATTTTCAATTTGGAATGTTATACACTAGATCATATGCATATCATATTTTCTTGCATTTTGGTTGATCCTAGAAATTTCACGCAACTCAAGGACCCTCGGAGAGAGTTGGAGATTTCGTTATTTTCATATTTGAGAGTTTTCTCGAATTTTGAAAAATAGGATCATTTGATTTATTTATTTTATCTTCAATAAATTTTCCGATGTCAAAATATGAGAGAGCGAATAATATGACTTTCCCAAATTTAGGAAAATGAAGATTTAATAAATAGATCAATTTTGTTGCCGGAGTTTTATTTGCATTTTATTTGGATAGGGAAAAATGCGCGTTTTCAAAAATTGCATTTTAGGTCCGGAGAAAAGTTCATTTTGTTCGGCTCATTTTTAGGAGTCGGGGAAAATTTACTTTAGATTTTTCGGAGTTCGTTTAGATCCCTTTTTGTTTTTTTTCTGCGCGAGGAAACTATTTAAAAAAAAGTTGAGCAGCGCCTTGGGCCAAAGGCCCAAGCCAAGCCACCTACCGCCGCGCTCCCAGGCGCCAGGCGCCGAGCCAGGAGCCGGTCGGCCGCCGCCGCCTCTTGCTAGGACCGAATCCTTTTAGGATTCTAGGGCGCCCCCTTGTCCCCTTTTCCTTATTTCGTTTTCTTTAGTCCTACTCCGTTTATTTTCTAGATCTTTCCTACTCCTATTCTAATTCCTTGTCCTCTACCCCAAGTAAACCCCTCCCCTCCCCAATATAAATACCCAAGCACCCCCCCTCTAAACACATCAAATCAAAGCTCTCCTCCACACCGCGCCCTGCGTCACCGCCGCCGCGCCGCCTCACCCGCGCCGCCACCCCACACCCGCGCCGCCGCCGCACCTTGCGCCGCCACCCCACACCCGCGCCGCCGCCGCACCTTGCCGCCGCCACCCCACACCCGCGCCGCCGCCGCACCTTGCCGCCGCCACCCCACACCCGCGCCGCCGCCGCACCTTGCCCACGCCGCCGCCCTACGCCGACGCCGCCGGAGCCCCTCACCGGAGACCTCGCCAAGGTTGCCCCGCGCTACATCTATTCTTTTTCTCGGATCGTTTTCTTCTAATCGTTCTGATTCTTTTTCTTCTCTAAACCGTTCCGGTTTTCTAGATCAGTTTTTCGATCGGTTTTTCTTCTCTGAAACCCTAGATCGGATTCGTTTTCTTCTCCGATTTAGTTGCCTTTGGACCGTTCGTCCTAACGAACGTGATCACCGGATTCTTCTAGGTTAACGACGTCCGTTCGTTTAACCGTTCTTCTTTTTCTTTTCGTCGGATTTATTCCGCGATCGCGATCTCAGATCCGATCTTCTTCCTAGTCTATCTTTTCGCTCGTTTATCGGAATCAGGTGGTTCAAGCGCCTGGAGTTTCGTCTCGAAACCGCCGTTCCGTCTAATCAACTTGAACAAGCTTTTGCTACAGTAAAATTTTGACCTAGTTACAACTTGCTAGAACCGAGTTGTTTTCTTCCGCCGTTTGTTTTTCGTTCTTTCTTGCAACCGGAGTTCTTAAGTTGAACTACCTGGTTCGTTCTCTCGTTCGAGTTTTACTTGTGCATTAGATGAGTACTTATTGTATGCTTGTTGTTTGTCTGCGATAGATTACCCGGATTGCGCCGCTTGTTACTTCGAAACCCTAGGACTCGCGGATCATCAGCAAGGCAAGTAACACTTTGATCATACCTTTTCTACAACCCAGTTTTATTGCATTAGATCAATCCTCACACATTGCATGATTAGGATCTAATTAAATTGTGGGATGGGAAGTAGATGAGGTAGTACCTATTACCTGTATTATTATGAAACCTTTGGGAGTTACTTCTACGTTGCTTATTATGCCATGCTATGCTAGTAGACGTGGATTGGGTGAGTGATATTCATGACAGATGTGAGTTGATAATTTTAATGGTTTATCTAAGGTGGCAACTTAAACACACATCTGGGTGGATTGAGGCACCTGATGTCTATCAGGACTTGCCTGTTTTTTTTCGGACCGCCACCCAGGCTCAAAGGGATCATAAGATAATTCATGCTAGAAACTTCCGTGTGCAGCCACATGCTACTATGGGCTCTAGCATAGTTGACTAAGTTGTGCGAACTCTTACGGGGTGGACTAGCAGATGTAGGGGATGTAGGTGTACCGGTCTACCCCACATGTAAGGTGCTAGTGCTTCTGAAAGACTATGTCTCGGTCATCCGTTTCTCAAACACCATGTAGTGCGAGAAAACAAACGGAGGTGATCGAGTCATGTGGGGAAAAGTGCGCAACCTATGCAGAGTAACAAACTAATCATGATTAGCCGTGTTCCCGGTTATGGACAACTTGAGTATCTAGTACTTGGATATCATTGTGAATCTCAACATGTTACTTCTAATTAATGTTATTGGGTTTTAATTACTTTTAATTGGGATTGAGAATGCTGTCAACCATTCTCAATGTTTCACAACCACCATGATAGTAAATAAAATTTATTCCTTTGCAGTAGGGAAAAACTGGCTTTATGCAAAACTGTAACCATAGTGCTTTCCACCAGCCATATATGCATGTAGTATAGCTGTTTCATTCCATTACTCTCTATGTGTTACTTTGCCAGCATATTCCATGTGCTGACCCGTTTTCAGGCTGCGACGTTAATGTTGCAGACTTTTCAGACGACAATTGAGGTGCGTTTAGGTCGTGGTTCTATACTCAGTGATGCCGCTGGAGTTGATGGACCCATTTATCTTCCAAGTCTTCCGCTGTTATCTTTAAAATATGGCCTTAAGCCATATTTATTGTAATAAGTTCTTTTTGAGCCATCGATGTAATAAGTGTGTGATTGCAACTCTGCTATAAAACCTCGATGTACTGTGTGGTGTCAGCATTACTGATCCAGGGATGACACCGTAGCACAGTAGACGTGATCCATTCGGGTCAGGTCGCTACAGAGATGGTATCAGAGCACACGCTGACTGTAGGACACGACCACTAAGTTAAAGCTATAGATCACCCTTCTCTTCTCATTTTCTAACTCCTCATCTTTTCTACTCTATTAGGATGACGCACGCGAAGATTAAGTACGCTCAACCGGATGAAGGCACACCATTTGGATATCACCTGAAGGAAGTCACCAAGTACCTGAACATTGGATTACCAAGCTTCACGGGAACCTTCAACGCCACTCTGCCTGAAGAGGAGCGCTGGAAGATTCAAGCTCACGTTCCGGGAAGAACATTCGCGCCAATCACGAAGCCCATAGATAGTGTTTTCAATGCACCAACCTGGAGTCTAGGAAGGAGCATGGCAGCTCATATCAGCATAGGACGCATTGGAGAAGTTTATCAAGAAGACCTCAAGGACACTATCTACCAGATTTGCGGACGCCGTGATGAACAATGGGAGTTAGTCAGCACCAAGAAGGATAGATCCATTGCATCTTTCATCCAGGAGTTAAACCAGCACATTCGACGCCACGAGAACCAGATGTGCAATGATATGGTAGAGTTGAAGAATGCGAAGGCAAGGATCATCGAGCTAGAAGGAGAACTGAAGTCTACACGCAAGGACTACATGGACGAGATCGTAGCTCTAGCGAGACACAATGGCGATCTTAAGCAGGAGATTGAAGAACTCAAGAGGAAGTTAGGATCCAAGGAGGAAGACAAGTACGTCGCATGTCCGGACAACTACATCATCATCGACGACACTGATTCGGATCCAAGTGAACCCGACTTTGAAGACGAAGCTGGAGTAGATATCATGGAGTCTTCCACCGGTTCAAATTTCTAGATGACCACCAGATAGTAGTAGTATTCCCCCATGTAAACATTTAGTCGAGCACTTTTGCGATAGTTAGACCGTTTGTAAGCCCTTGTTTGATTGATTGAAGTGAATTGTGTGCTTTTGCCGCATGTGCATATGGGTAGTGTTTTCCCTTTAGACCCCCTCTATTCTTAATTCTCGTCTTTTCTAAACCCTCAGATGCCTCCGAGACGTGACAATGGATTTCCACCGGAGCTCACTCAGTTGATCCAGCAGCAGAATCAATTGATGCAGATGTTAGTCCAGAACCAGCAGAACAACAACAACAACAACCCACCACCACCACCACCTGTTGACCACTTAGCCCGTTTCCTTAGGCTGAATCCGCCGGTGTTTTCCAGTAGCACCGAGCCAATAGTAGCAGACGATTGGCTCCGCAAGATAGGAAGGGAGTTGACCACTGCAGGATGCACGGATGGTGAGAAAGTGAAGTTTGCCGCACACCAGCTTGACGGACCCGCGGCAGCATGGTGGGAGAATTTCACAGCCACTTACCCAGTTGACACTGTCACATGGGATCAGTTTCAGCAAGCTTTCCGCACTGCCCATGTTTCAGCAGGAGCTATGGCCATAAAGAAGCGTGAGTTTCGCAACTTACGCCAAGGAGGAAGGACTATTGGCCAGTATGTGGAGGAGTTTAGTAAGCTAGCCCGTTATGCCCCAGATGACGTTGCTACGGATGCAGCCAAGCAGGAGAAGTTTCTGGAAGGATTGAATGATGAGCTAAGCATGCAGTTGATGGTAGCGAGTTTCAACAACTACCAGGAGTTGGTAGATCGTGCCATCATGATTAAAGGGAAGCAACAGCAGATTGAGAACCGTAAGAGGAAGTATGGACAGGGGAAGTATAACTCTGGAGCCCAGCAGAAGCCCCGTTTTACCCCTAAACCGGGATTTAAGTTTTAGCACACCCATGGAGGAGGTAGCCCGCACAACCATAATGGCCACAAGAATGGTAATGGGAATGGAGGAAGCAACGGCCAGAACCGGACCACCCCATCGACCCCAACCAAGAGAGACCTGAGTCAAGTCACCTGTTTCAAGTGTTCGAAGACCGGACATTATGCCAATGAATGTCCTGAAGGCCAGAATGGAAATGGCAATGGAAGCTCTGGGAAGAAGCCGAACCCTTTCAATAGGGGACAGGTGAACCACGTTTATGTGGAGGAGATTGAAGATCAGCCCGATGCAGTAATCGGTAAGTTTTTGGTTAAGTCATTTACTGCACTCGTTCTTTTTGATACTGGTGCATCGCATTCATACATATCAAGGGGATTTGTGGAAAAGTATAGCCTGCCCACTAGGATTCTTAAAACACCTATGCTAGTAAGCTCGCCAGGAGCAGAATACATGGCCAGACAAGGATGTTTTCAAGTACCATTGAGTATAGGAAGGCATGTATTCCCAACGGATTTAATTATTCTGGAATCCCAAGGTCTGGATGTGATTCTTGGTATGGATTGGCTGTCGATGTATGGAGGAAACATCGATTGCGCCAGTAAGACAATTTTGCTTACCACACCAGAAGGAAGAAGGATCAAGTATGTATCCCGGCATGTGCCAAACAGGACACAAGTGAATTGCTTATCAGGAGTTGTGCAGGAGGAAGTACCAGTGGTAAAGGATTTTCCAGATGTATTTCCTGAGGAATTACCAGGCATGCCACCGGATAGAGACATTGAGTTTTTGATTGAGTTATTGCCAGGTACAGGCCCAATATCGAAGCGACCGTACCGGATGCCAGCAAAGGATTTGGTGGAAATTAAGAATCAGATTAAGGAGTTATTGGATAAAGGTTACATTCGCCCAAGTTCTTTGCCTTGGGGATCACCCGTACTTCTAGTGGAAAAGAAGGATGGATCATTAAGGATGGTTGTAGATTATCGGGGATTGAATGAAGTAACCATCAAGAATAAGTACCCACTGCCAATGATCAACGATCTGTTTGATCGATTGCAAGGAGCTAAAGTATTTTCCAAGATCGATTTGCGATCAGGGTACCATCAATTGAAGATTCGGGAGCAGGACATACCTAAGACAGCATTCACCACGAGATATGGATTGTATGAGTATACCGTTATGTCATTTGGATTGACTAATGCACCTGCCTATTTTATGAACCTGATGAACAAAGTGTTTATGGAGTTTTTGGATAAGTTCGTCGTAGTGTTCATTGATGACATCCTAGTTTATTCAAAGAATGAAGAGGAGCATAAGGAACATTTGCGTTTGGTTTTGGAGAAATTAAGGGAACATCAGTTATATGCCAAATTCAGCAAATGTGAGTTCTGGTTGAAGGAAGTTGGATTCCTCGGACACGTTATATCCAGAGAAGGTATAGCAGTTGACCCCACAAAGGTTGAGACCGTAACCGAATGGGAAGCACCAACAACAGTTGGAGAGATCCGGAGTTTTCTTGGACTCGCAGGATACTACCGGAGATTTATTGAGAATTTCTCAAAAATTGCGAAGCCTATGACGGAGTTGTTGAAGAAGGATACTAAGTTCAAATGGACTGAGGAGTGTGAGGGTAGTTTCCAGGAGTTGAAGAAACGTTTGGTTACCTCACCGGTATTGATTTTGCCAGATCAGACCAAGGATTATGAGGTGTATTGCGACGCTTCACGTCGAGGACTTGGAGCAGTGCTTATGCAGGAAGGGAGAGTTGTTTCGTATGCATCACGACAACTTAAGCCTCATGAGTTGAATTATGCAACGCATGATTTGGAGTTAGCAGCCGTAGTGCATGCATTGAAGATGTGGAGACATTTCCTCATTGGAAATCATTGTGAGGTGTACACGGATCATAAGAGTTTGAAGTACATTTTCACTCAGAAGGAGTTGAACCTCCGACAGAGGAGATGGTTGGAGCTCATCAAGGATTATGACATGAGATTGCATTACCATCCCGGAAAGGCTAATGTAGTAGCTGACGCATTGAGCCGTAAGACCCATGTCAATACGATAATGACGGGAAGTATACCCAAGGAGTTAGCAGAAAACCTTCGTGAACTAAGCTTAGAGATAGTTCCAAAAGGCTATGTAGCAGCATTGGAGATTCAATCAACATTGATGGATAAGATCAGAGAAGCTCAGAAATCTGACAAAGAGATTGCTGCTATAAAAGAGAAATTGAGCGAAGGAAAAGCAAAGGGATTTCGTGAGGATGAGCACGATACCCTATGGTTTGAGGACCGTGTTTATGTGCCCAATGACCCGGAGATCAGGAAGATGATTATGCAAGAGGCACATGATTCACCATATTCGATTCACCCAGGGAATACCAAGATGTATTTGGATTTGAAGGAAACATTCTGGTGGACCGGAATGAAGAAGGATATTGCAGCATATGTAGCAGTTTGTGACGTATGTCAGAGAGTAAAGGCAGAACATCAAAAGCCAGCAGGATTGTTACAACCATTGCAGATACCCGAATGGAAGTGGGATAAGATAGGCATGGATTTTATCATAGGGCTACCCAGGACAAAGGCCGGATATGACTCGATATGGGTAGTAGTTGATCGTTTGACGAAGGTAGCACATTTTATTCCAGTTAAGACCACTTACACCAGTGCTAAGTTGGCAAAGATATACATGACTAGAATAGTTTGTTTGCATGGAGTTCCGAGGAGTATCGTATCAGATAACAGTTTCGTTCCATGACAACGGTAACGAAGTTGGAGACCGTCAATTCTTTGGACCAGATTTGATTAAGGAGTCTGAACGGAAGGTTAAGTTGATTCGTGATAGGCTCAAGGTAGCCCAGTCCAGGAAGAAGAGCTATGCAGATTCTAAACGCAAGGAGACAGTTTACGAAACCGGAGACAGAGTTTACCTTCGAGTATCCCCACTTCAAGGAGTTAAGCGCTTTGGAGTTAAGGGAAAGTTAGCACCGCGTTTCGTTGGACCGTTTAAGATCGTGAAACGTATGGGAGAAGTCGCGTATAAGTTGGAATTACCAGAAGGACTGTCAGGAGTTCATGATGTATTCCATGTTTCTCAGCTGAAGAAATGTCACGCCGAGATGGCGGAGGTACCGCTAAGAGATACCGTGCCACTCGAAGCGATTCAGTTGAAGGATGACCTAACATATGAGGAGAAGCCAGTCAAGATTCTCGATGTTGCCAGTAGAGTTACTCGCAGCAAGGTTATCAAGTTTTGCAAAGTTCAGTGGAACCACCACTCAGAGGATGAAGCCACCTGGGAGAGATAGGAAGATTTGCTCAAAGACCACCCTCACCTATTTTCTAGCCAACCCGAATCTCGAGGGCGAGATTCATCTTAAGGGGGGTAGGTTTGTAACATCCCAAATTTTCAATTTGGAATGTTATACACTAGATCATATGCATATCATATTTTCTTGCATTTTGGTTGATCCTAGAAATTTCACGCAACTCAAGGACCCTCGGAGAGAGTTGGAGATTTCGTTATTTTCATATTTGAGAGTTTTCTCGAATTTTGAAAAATAGGATCATTCAATTTATTTATTTTATCTTCAATAAATTTTCCGGTGTCAAAATATGAGAGAGGGAATAATATGACTTTCCCAAATTTAGGAAAATGAAGATTTAATAAATAGATCAATTTTGTTGCCGGAGTTTTATTTGCATTTTATTTGGATAGGGAAAAATGCGCGTTTTCAAAAATTGCATTTTAGGTCCGGAGAAAAGTTCATTTTGTTCGGCTCATTTTTAGGAGTCGGGGAAAATTTACTTTAGATTTTTCGGAGTTCGTTTAGATCCCTTTTTGTTTTTTTTCTGCGCGAGGAAACTATTTAAAAAAAAGTTGAGCAGCGCCTTGGGCCAAAGGCCCAAGCCAAGCCACCTACCGCCGCGCTCCCAGGCGCCAGGCGCCGAGCCAGGAGCCGGTCGGCCGCCGCCGCCTCTTGCTAGGACCGAATCCTTTTAGGATTCTAGGGCGCCCCCTTGTCCCCTTTTCCTTATTTCGTTTTCTTTAGTCCTACTCCGTTTATTTTCTAGATCTTTCCTACTCCTATTCTAATTCCTTGTCCTCTACCCCAAGTAAACCCCTCCCCTCCCCAATATAAATACCCAAGCACCCCCCCTTCTAAACACATCAAATCAAAGCTCTCCTCCACACCGCGCCCTGCGTCACCGCCGCCGCGCCGCCTCACCCGCGCCGCCACCCCACACCCGCGCCGCCGCCGCACCTTGCGCCGCCACCCCACACCCGCGCCGCCGCCGCACCTTGCCGCCGCCACCCCACACCCGCGCCGCCGCCGCACCTTGCCGCCGCCACCCCACACCCGCGCCGCCGCCGCACCTTGCCCACGCCGCCGCCCTACGCCGACGCCGCCGGAGCCCCTCACCGGAGACCTCGCCAAGGTTGCCCCGCGCTACATCTATTCTTTTTCTCGGATCGTTTTCTTCTAATCGTTCTGATTCTTTTTCTTCTCTAAACCGTTCCGGTTTTCTAGATCAGTTTTTCGATCGGTTTTTCTTCTCTGAAACCCTAGATCGGATTCGTTTTCTTCTCCGATTTAGTTGCCTTTGGACCGTTCGTCCTAACGAACGTGATCACCGGATTCTTCTAGGTTAACGACGTCCGTTCGTTTAACCGTTCTTCTTTTTCTTTTCGTCGGATTTATTCCGCGATCGCGATCTCAGATCCGATCTTCTTCCTAGTCTATCTTTTCGCTCGTTTATCGGAATCAGGTGGTTCAAGCGCCTGGAGTTTCGTCTCGAAACCGCCGTTCCGTCTAATCAACTTGAACAAGCTTTTGCTACAGTAAAATTTTGACCTAGTTACAACTTGCTAGAACCGAGTTGTTTTCTTCCGCCGTTTGTTTTTCGTTCTTTCTTGCAACCGGAGTTCTTAAGTTGAACTACCTGGTTCGTTCTCTCGTTCGAGTTTTACTTGTGCATTAGATGAGTACTTATTGTATGCTTGTTGTTTGTCTGTGATAGATTACCCGGATTGCGCCGCTTGTTACTTCGAAACCCTAGGACTCGCGGATCATCAGCAAGGCAAGTAACACTTTGATCATACCTTTTCTACAACCCAGTTTTATTGCATTAGATCAATCCTCACACATTGCATGATTAGGATCTAATTAAATTGTGGGATGGGAAGTAGATGAGGTAGTACCTATTACCTGTATTATTATGAAACCTTTGGGAGTTACTTCTACGTTGCTTATTATGCCATGCTATGCTAGTAGACGTGGATTGGGTGAGTGATATTCATGACAGATGTGAGTTGATAATTTTAATGGTTTATCTAAGGTGGCAACTTAAACACACATCTGGGTGGATTGAGGCACCTGATGTCTATCAGGACTTGCCTGTTTTTTTTCGGACCGCCACCCAGGCTCAAAGGGATCATAAGATAATTCATGCTAGAAACTTCCGTGTGCAGCCACATGCTACTATGGGCTCTAGCATAGTTGACTAAGTTGTGCGAACTCTTACGGGGTGGACTAGCAGATGTAGGGGATGTAGGTGTACCGGTCTACCCCACATGTAAGGTGCTAGTGCTTCTGAAAGACTATGTCTCGGTCATCCGTTTCTCAAACACCATGTAGTGCGAGAAAACAAACGGAGGTGATCGAGTCATGTGGGGAAAAGTGCGCAACCTATGCAGAGTAACAAACTAATCATGATTAGCCGTGTCCCCGGTTATGGACAACTTGAGTATCTAGTACTTGAATATCATTGTGAATCTCAACATGTTACTTCTAATTAATGTTATTGGGTTTTAATTACTTTTAATTGGGATTGAGAATGCTGTCAACCATTCTCAATGTTTCACAACCACCATGATAGTAAATAAAATTTATTCCTTTGCAGTAGGGAAAAACTGGCTTTATGCAAAACTGTAACCATAGAGCTTTCCACCAGCCATATATGCATGTAGTATAGCTGTTTCATTCCATTACTCTCTATGTGTTACTTTGCCAGCATATTCCATGTGCTGACCCGTTTTCAGGCTGCGACGTTAATGTTGCAGACTTTTCAGACGACAATTGAGGTGCGTTTAGGTCGTGGTTCTATACTCAGTGATGCCGCTGGAGTTGATGGACCCATTTATCTTCCAAGTCTTCCGCTGTTATCTTTAAAATATGGCCTTAAGCCATATTTATTGTAATAAGTTCTTTTTGAGCCATCGATGTAATAAGTGTGTGATTGCAACTCTGCTATAAAACCTCGATGTACTGTGTGGTGTCAGCATTACTGATCCAGGGATGACACCGTAGCACAGTAGACGTGATCCATTCGGGTCAGGTCGCTACAATGTGTGTCTCTCTCAAAAGGTGTGTACAACAAAGATTATTGTGGTAAACTAAAAAACAAAGACTCAAATCATACAAGACGCTCCAAGCAAAACACATATCATGTGGTGAATAAAAATATAGCTCCAAGTAAAGTTACCGATGGAAGTAGACGAAAGGGGGGATGCCTTCCGGGGCATTCCCAAGCTTTGGCTTTTAGGTGTCCTTAGATTATCTTGGGGGTGACATGGGCATCCCCAAGCTTAGGCTCTTGCCACTCCTTGTTCCATAATCCATCAAATCTTTCACCCAAAACTTGAAAACTTCACAACACAAAACTCAGCAAAAAATCTCGTGAGCTCCGTTAGCGAAAGAAAACAAAAGAACACTTCAAGGTACTGTAATGAACTCATTCTTTATTTATATTGGTGTTAAACCTACTGTATTCCAACTTCTCTATGGTTTATAAACTCTTTTACTAGCCATAGATTCATCAAAATAAGCAAACAACACACGAAAAACAGAATCTGTCAAAACAGAACAGTATGTAGTAATCTGTAACTAACGCAAACTTATGTAACTCCAAAAAATCAGCCAAAATAGGACGACATAGAAAATTTGTTTATTGATCAGCAGCAATTGGAATCAATATTTTATCACGTTCTGGTGATTTTTAACAATTATTTTCGTGAATAGAAAGTTTCTGGAATTTTCTGCAAGATCAAATAACTATCATCCAAGAAGATCCTATAGGTTTAACTTGGCACAGACACTAATTAAAACATAAAAACACATCTAAACAGATGCTAGAACAAATATTTATTCCTAAAAAGAAGCAAAAAGCAAAAAAAAAACTAAAAATAAAATTGGGTTGCCTCCCAACAAACGCTATCGTTTAACTCCTTAGCTAGGCATAATAGCAAGGATAGATCAAGGTATTGCCATCTTTGGTAGGCAATCCATAAGTGGCTCTCATAATAGATTCATATGGTAATTTTATTTTCTTCCTAGGGAAGTGTTCCATGCCTTCCTTTAAT
Source organism: Triticum urartu (assembly GCF_003073215.2). Lineage (NCBI taxonomy): Eukaryota > Viridiplantae > Streptophyta > Magnoliopsida > Poales > Poaceae > Triticum > Triticum urartu. The sequence goes on from NC_053026.1 coordinate 305,302,601, forward strand.
GGAAATTAGAATCTAATATTCCCTTCCTTCATATCAATGATTGCACCAATCGTTCTAAGGAAAGGTCTACCAAGAATAATAGGACATGAAGAATTGCAATCTATGTCAAGAACGATAAAATCTAAGGGCACATAGTTCCTATTTGCAACAATAAGAACATCATTAATTCTTCCCATAGGTTTCTTAATAGTGGAATCCGCAAAGTGCAAGTTTAAAAAGCAATCATCAAAATCACGGAAACCTAGCAAATCACACAAAGTTTTTGGAATCGTGGAAACACTAGCACCCAAATCACACAAAGCATAGCATTCATGATCTTTAATCTTAATTTTTATAGTAGGTTCCCACTCATCATAAAGTTTTCTAGGGATATAAACTTACAAATCAAGTTTTTCTTCGTAAGATTGCATCAAAGCATCAACGATATGTTTGGTAAATGCTTTATTTTGACTATAAGCATGAGGAGAATTTAGCACGGATTGCAAAAAGGAAATACAATCTATCAAAGAGCAGCTATCATAATTAAATTCCTTGAAATCCAAAATAGTGGGTTCATAAATATCTAATGTTTTGATCTCTTCAATCCCACTTTTATCAATTTTAGCATCAAGATCTAAAAACTCCGAATTTCTGGAACGCCTTCTAGGTAAAGGTGGATCATATTCAGTCCCATCATTATCAAGATTCATATTGCAAAACAAAGATTTAATAGGGGACATATCAATAACTTTTAGATCTTCATCTTTGTTTTCATAAAAATGGGAAGAACACGCTTTTATAAAGCAATCTTTCTTAGCACGCATCCTAGCGGTTCTTTCTTTGCACTCGTCAATGGAAATTCTCATGGCTTTGAGAGACTCATTGATATCACGCTTAGGTGGAATAGATGTAAGTTTCAAGGAATCAACATCAAGACAAATTCTATCAACGTTCCTAGCCAATTCATCAACTTTAAGCAATTTTCTTGAAGCAAAGCATTGAAATTCTTTTGCGAATTCATAAATTCCTTAACACTAGTATCAAATTCAGAGGGCATCTTATTAAAATTTCCATAAGAATTGTTGTAGGAATTACCATAATTATTAGAGGGATTACTAGGATAAGGCCTAGGATTAAAGATTCCTCTATACGCGTTGTTACCAAAATTATTCCTACCAACAAAATTCACATCCATAGATTCATTATTATTCTCAATCAAAGTAGACAAAGGCATATCATTAGGATCAGAAGAAACACTCTTAGTAGCAAATAATTTCATAAGTTCATCCATCTTTCCACTCAAAACATTAATTTCTTCTATCGCATGCACTTTTTTATTAGTAGATCTTTCAGTGTGCCATTGAGAATAATTAACCATAATATTATCTAGGAGTTTAGTAGCTTCTCCTAAAGTGGTTTCCATAAAAGTGCCTCCCGCGGCCGAATCTAAAAGATTTCTAGAAGCAAAATTCAATCCGGCATAAATTTTTTGTATAATCATCCACAAATTCAAACCATGTGTGGAGCAATTACGTATCATTAATTTCATCCTCTCCCAAGCTTGTGCAACATGTTCATGATCGAGTTGCTTAAAATTCATATTATCGTTTCTAAGAGAGATAATCTTAGCGGGAGGAAAATACTTAGAGATAACAGCATCGTTGCACTTATTCCAAGAATCAATACTATTTTTAGGCAAAGACGAAAACCAAGCTTTAGCACGATCTCTAAGCGAAAAAGGGAATAGCTTCAATTAAACAATATCATTGTCAACATCTTTCTTCTTTTGCATACCACACAAATCAACGAAGCTATTTAGATGAGTAGCGGCATCTTCACTAGGAAGGCCTGCGAATTGATCTTTCATGACAAGATTCAACAAAGCAGCATTGATTTCACAAGATTCAGTATCGGTAAGAGGAGCAAGCGGAGTGCTAAGGAAATAATTATTGTTGGTATTGGTAAAGTCACATAATTTGGTATTATCTTGAGCCATCGTGACAAGCAAGCAATCCAACACACGAGCAAACAAGAAGCAAGCGAAAAAGAGGCGAACGAAAAAGAGAGGGCGAATAAAACGGCAAGGGTGAAGTGGGGGAGAGGAAACGAGAGGCAAATGGCGAATAATGTAATGCGGGAGATAAGGGTTTGTGATGGGTACTTGGTATGCTGGCTTTTGCGTAGACCTCCCTGGCAACGCGCCAGAAATGGCTCGTTGTCGGGAGTCAAATCTTGAATTGACTTCACGTAAGCCTCCCCCGGCAACGGCGCCAGAAATCCTTCTTGCTACCTCTTAAGCACTGTGTTGGTTTTCCCTTGAAGAGGAAAGGGAGATGCAACAAAGTAGCGTAAGTATTTCCCTCAGTTTTTGAGAACCAAGGTATCAATCCAGTAGGAGGCTACACACGAGTCCCTGGCACCTACACAAACAAATAAATCCTCGCAACCAACGCGATAAGGGATTGTCAATCCCTACACAGTCACTTACGAGAGTGAGATCTGATAGACATGATAAGATAATATTTTTGGTATTTTTGTGATAAAGATGCAAAGTAAAATAAAAGGCAACGAAAATAGCTAAGTGTTGGAAGATTAATATGATGGAAAATATACCCGGGGCCATAGGTTTCACTAGTGGCTTCTCTCGAGAGCATAAGTATTTACGGTGGGTGAACAAATTACCGTTGAGCAATTGACAGAATTGAGCACAGTCATGAGAATATCTAGGTATGATCATGTATATAGGCATCACGTCCGAGACAAGTAGACCGACTCCTGCCTGCATCTACTACTATTACTCCACACATCGACGCTATCCAGCATGCATCTAGAGTATTAAGTTCATAAGAACAGAGTAACGCCTTAAGCATGATGACATCATGTAGAGGGATAAACTCATGCAATATGATATAAACCCCTTCTTGTTATCCTCGATGGCAACAATACAATACGTGCCTTGCTGCCCCTACTGTCACTGGGAAAGGACACCGCAAGATTGAACCCAAAGCTAAGCACTTCTCCCATTGCAAGAAAGATCAATCTATTAGGCCAAACCAAACTGATAATGCAAAGAGACTTGCAAAGATAACCAATCATACATAAAAGAATTGAGAAGATTCAAATATTGTTCATAGATAAACTTGATCATAAACCCACAATTCATCGGTCTCAACAAACACACCGCAAAAGAAGATTACATCGAATAGATCTCCACAAGAGAGGGGGAGAACATTGTATTGAGATCCAAAAAGAGAGAGGAAGCCATCTAGCTAATAACTATCGACCCGAAGGTCTGAGGTAAACTACTCACCCTTCATCAGAGAGGCTATGGTGTTGATGTAGAAGCCCTCCGTGATCGATGCCCCCTCCGGCGGAGCTCCGGAACAGGCCCCAAGATGGGATCTCACGGGTACAGAAGGTTGCGGCGGTGGAATTAGGTTTTTTCGCTCTCCTTTTGATCGTTTGGGGGTACGTAGGTATATATAGGAGGAAGGAGTACGTAGGTGGAGCAACATGGGGCCCACGAGGGTGGAGGGCGCGCCCCCTACCTCGTGGCTTCCTGGTAGCTTTCTTGATGTAGGGTCCAAGTCCTCTGGATCACGTTCGTTCCGAAAATCATGTTCCCAAAGGTTTCATTCCGTTTGGACTCCGTTTGATATTATTTTTCTGCGAAACTTTGAAATAGGCAAAAAACAGCAATTCTGGGCTGGGCCTCCGGTTAATAGGTTAGTCCCAAAAATAATATTAAAGTGTATAATAAAGCCCAATAATGTCCGAAATAGAAGATAATATAGCATGGAGCAATCAAAAATTATAGATAAGTTGGAGATGTATCAAGCATCCCCAAGCTTAATTCCTGCTCGTCCTCGAGTAGGTAAATGATAAAAACAGAATTTTTGATGTGGAATGCTACTTGGCATAATTTCAATGTAATTCTTCTTAATTGTGGTATGAATATTCAGATCCGAAAGATTCAAGATAAAAGTTCAATATTGACATAAAAATAATAATACTTCAAGCATACTAACTAAGCAATTATGTCCTCTCAAAATAACATGGCCAAAGAAAGTTCATCCCTACAAATCATATAGTTTAGTCATGCTCCATTTTCGTCACACAAGAATGCTCTCATCATGCACAACCCCGATGACAATCCAAGCAATTGTTTCATACTTTAGTAATCTCAAACTTTTTCAACCTTCACGCAATACATGAGCGTGAGCCATGGATATAGCACTATGGGTGGAATAGAATATGATGATGGGGGTTATGTGGAGAAGACAAAGTCTCACATCAACGAGGCTAATCAATGAGCTATGGAGATGCCCATCGATTGATGTTAATGCAAGGAGTAGGGATTGCCATGCAACGGATGCACTAGAGCTATAAATATATGAAAGCTCAACAAAAGAAACTAAGTGGGTGTGCATCCAACTTGCTTGCTCACGAAGACCTAGGGCACTTGAGGGAGGCCCATTGTTGGAATATACAAGCCAAGTTCTATAATGAAAAATTCTCACTAGTATATGAAAGTGACAAAACAAGAGACTCTCTATCATGAAGATCATGGTGCTACTTTGAGCAATATGATGAGCATAGTTATGAGAATATCTAGGTATGATCATGTATATAGGCATCACGTCTGAGACAAGTAGACCGACTCCTGGCCTGCATCTACTACTATTACTCCACTCATCGACCGCTATCCAGCATGCATCTAGAGTATTAAGTTCTAAGAAACAGAGTAACGCCTTAAGCAAGATGACATGATGTAGAGGGATAAACTCATGCAATATGATATACCCATCTTGGTTATCCTCGATGGCAACAATACAATACGTGCCTTGCTGCTCCTACTGTCACTGGGAAAGGACACCGCAAGATTGAACCCAAAGCTAAGCACTTCTCCCATTGCAAGAAAGATCAATCTAGTAGGCCAAACCAAACTGATAATGCAAAGAGACTTGCAAAGATAACCAATCATACATAAAAGAATTCAGAAGATTCAAATATTGTTCATAGATAAACTTGATCATAAACCCACAATTCATCGGTCTCAACAAACACACCGCAAAAGAAGATTACATCGAATAGATCTCCACAAGAGAGGGGGAGAACATTGTATTGAGATCCAAAAAGAGAGAGGAAGCCATCTAGCTAATAACTATCGACCCGAAGGTCTGAGGTAAACTACTCACCCTTCATCAGAGAGGCTATGGTGTTGATGTAGAAGCCCTCCGTGATCGATGCCCCCTCCGGCGGAGCTCCGGAACAGGCCCCAAGATGGGATCTCACGGGTACAGAAGGTTGCGGCGGTGGAATTAGGTTTTTTCGCTCTCCTTTTGATCGTTTGGGGGTACGTAGGTATATATAGGAGGAAGGAGTACGTAGGTGGAGCAACATGGGGCCCACGAGGGTGGAGGGCGCGCCCCCTACCTCGTGGCTTCCTGGTAGCTTTCTTGATGTAGGGTCCAAGTCCTCTGGATCACGTTCGTTCCGAAAATCATGTTCCCAAAGGTTTCATTCCGTTTGGACTCCGTTTGATATTATTTTTCTGCGAAACTTTGAAATAGGCAAAAAACAGCAATTCTGGGCTGGGCCTCCGGTTAATAGGTTAGTCCCAAAAATAATATTAAAGTGTATAATAAAGCCCAATAATGTCCGAAATAGAAGATAATATAGCATGGAGCAATCAAAAATTATAGATAAGTTGGAGATGTATCAAGCATCCCCAAGCTTAATTCCTGCTCGTCCTCGAGTAGGTAAATGATAAAAACAGAATTTTTGATGTGGAATGCTACTTGGCATAATTTCAATGTAATTCTTCTTAATTGTGGTATGAATATTCAGATCCGAAAGATTCAAGATAAAAGTTCAATATTGACATAAAAATAATAATACTTCAAGCATACTAACTAAGCAATTATGTCCTCTCAAAATAACATGGCCAAAGAAAGTTCATCCCTACAAATCATATAGTTTAGTCATGCTCCATTTTCGTCACACAAGAATGCTCTCATCATGCACAACCCCGATGACAATCCAAGCAATTGTTTCATACTTTAGTAATCTCAAACTTTTTCAACCTTCACGCAATACATGAGCGTGAGCCATGGATATAGCACTATGGGTGGAATAGAATATGATGATGGGGGTTATGTGGAGAAGACAAAAAGGGAGAAAGTCTCACATTAACGAGGCTAATCAATGAGCTATGGAGATTCCCATCGATTGATGTTAATGCAAGGAGTAGGGATTGCCATGCAACGGATGCACTAGAGCTATAAATATATGAAAGCTCAACAAAAGAAACTAAGTGGGTGTGCATCCAACTTGCTTGCTCACGAAGACCTAGGGCACTTGAGGAGGCCCATTGTTGGAATATACAAGCCATGTTCTATAATGAAAAATTCTCACTAGTATATGAAAGTGACAAAACAAGAGACTCTCTATCATGAAGATCATGGTGCTACTTTGAGGCTATGATCATAGTATGAGAATATCTAGGTATGATCATGTATATAGGCATCACGTCCGAGACAAGTAGACCGACTCCTGCCTGCATCTACTACTATTACTCCACACATCGACCGCTATCCAGCATGCATCTAGAGTATTAAGTTCATAAGAACAGAGTAACGCCTTAAGCATGATGACATGATGTAGAGGGATAAACTCATGCAATATGATATAAACCCCTTCTTGTCATCCTCGATGGCAACAATACAATACGTGCCTTGCTGCCCCTACTGTCACTGGGAAAGGACACCACAAGATTGAACCCAAAGCTAAGCACTTCTCCCATTGCAAGAAAGATCAATCTAGTAGGCCAAACCAAACTGATAATTCGAAGAGACTTGCAAAGATAACCAATCATACATAAAAGAATTTAGAAGATTCAAATATTGTTCATAGATAAACTTGATCATAAACCCACAATTCATCGGTCTCAACAAACACACCGCAAAAGAAGATTACATCGAATAGATCTCCACAAGAGAGGGGGAGAACATTGTATTGAGATCCAAAAAGAGAGAGGAAGCCATCTAGATAATAACTATGGACCCGAAGGTCTGAGGTAAACTACTCACACTTCATCGGAGAGGCTATGGTGTTGATGTAGAAGCCCTCCATGATCGATGCCCCCTCCGGCGGAGCTCCGGAACAGGCCCCAAGATGGGATCTCATGGGTACAGAAGTTGCGGCGGTGGAATTAGGTTTTTTGGCTCTCCTTTTGATCGTTTAGGGGTATATATAGGAGGAAGGAGTACGTTGCTGGAGCAACATGGGGGCCCACGAGGGTGGAGGGCGCGCCCTGGGGGTAGGCGCGCCCCCTACCTCGTGGCTTCCTGGTAGCTTTCTTGACGTAGGGTCCAAGTCCTCTGGATCACGTTCGTTCCAAAAATCACGTTCCCGAAGGTTTCATTCCGTTTGGACTCTGTTTGATGTCTTTTTCTGCGAAACTCCTAAAATAGGCAAAAAACAGCAATTCTGGGCTGGGCCTCCGGTTAATAGGTTAGTCCCAAAAATAATATAAAAGTGTATAATAAAGCCCAATAATGTCCAAAACAGAATATAATATAGCATGGAGCAATCAAAAATTATAGATACGTTGGAGACGTATCAGTGATGACCCCGGCGGTCGATAGTGGGCTTGCGGCCATGGCGGCCCTCACGACAGGGTGGCGGCCATGACCACCACCTCCCGCCTTCGGGCCGTGGTGGCGGAGCGGGTGATGGCCACGGTGGCCGGCACTAGGGCGGCGGCCACGATGGCCACTTCCCGCCTTCGGGCTGTGGCGGCGGAGTGGGAGATGGCCCTGGCTTTCGACAGTGGTGTGGCGGCAACGGCGGCCGGCAACAGCTGCCGATGGGCACCGGCGGCGGTGCGTGTGGTGGGTGTTTCGCGCACACCCAACAGGGACGCCACACGCACTACACCATGGCAGGGACTGCGCCGCCGCCGCGGTGTAGCCTCCCAGCTGGAGCTGTCCTCTAATGACGGCGGAGTGGCTGAGCGACAACGACGGACCGGTTCCATTGGCGATTGTGGGAGAAGCAGATGACATAAGCTAGAGGGAGGGAGGGGGAAAAAGCGACGCAGGACTCGCTGATAACCCACAAGTATAGGGGATCGCAATAGTTTTCCAGGGTAGAGTATTCAACCCAAATATATTGATTCGACACAAGGGGAGCCGAAGAATATTCTCAAGTATTAGCAGTTGAGTTGTCAATTCAACCACACCTGGATAACTTAATATATCTGCAGCAAAGTATTTAGTAGCAAAGTAGTATGGAAGTAACGGTAGCGGTGGCAAAAGTAACAACAACAATTTTGTAGTAATTGTAACAGTAGCAGAGTAACTAAGCGAAGATCAATATTTGAAAAGCTCGTAGGCATTGGATCATTGATGGATAATTATGTCAGATGCGATTATTCATGCAACAGTTATAACATAGGGTGACACAGAACTAGCTCCAGCTCATCAATGTAATGTAGGCATGTATTCCGAATACAGTCATACGTGCTTATGGAAAAGAACTTGCATGACATCTTTTGTCCTACCCTCCCGTGGTAGCGGGGTCCTATTGGAAACTAAGGGATATTAGGGTCTCCTTTTAATAGAGTACCGGACTAATAGGTATCTCAAAATATTTAGCAAGACGCGAAGCAAAGATACCCCCAAAGATGGGACCCTTCGTACGCTTCAGATTTAACCGCTTAGCAACAATAGCGCCTAAACTAAAAGTAGTATCACAAAACAAAGCATGGCGCAGAATAATAATATCAGGGGCAGCAAGATTTCCACAGTTCTCACGACCAATTAAGCATCTACTAGCAAATATTGCAAAGTAACGTAGAACAGGAAAGTGTATGCTAGTAATGCTTGCATCGGAAACCTTCCTCCTTTCCCCTGCAGCGATCATATCAATAAACCCTTCCACGTCGTTATGATGTGGTTCCTCTATGCTTCCCTCAAAGGGAAACTTGCAAACCCCACAAAAGTCATAAAGTGACATCTCCTTATACTCGTCATATAAATAAAAATCCACCGAAGGTGGTGATCTCCTAGCATGGAAATGAAAATTTTGCACAAAAATATTAGTGAGTAGGAGATACTGATCGAGTTGGTCGTGGAGGAAGTCGATGATGCCTGCATTCTCAGCCAAATAATAAAAATCATCATGAATCCCGGCTGCCTTCAAGAACTCATCACAAGGCCATTCACACGGCCGAACTTCCGCGATGCGAGGAAGATTATATTTGGGCTTCTTATCCTCCTCACTTTGCTTATCCCTTGAGCTTTGGCTGGAAGAGCCTCTCAATAATCTCTTCATCATTTTCTGAAATGTTTAGTAACTCAAAATAAAAGTGAACCAAACTCAATAAAATTGATAGCAACTACTCCCACAGGTGCCTAGAGACTATATCATGCATTAAAACTACTTGGGACCATTTAAATTTGACATGCAAGCTCAAGAACAGGGTCACCCAAGCAGGAAAATTTTGCAATAAATAAAGCACTAGAACAAAAACTAATTGGACCATTGGAGGAATCACATACCGAAGAACAATCCCTCAAAGCAGTTTTGTGAGTGGAGCTTTGAGCAAAGAGATCGAAAATCGCAACAAGATGAGCTAGAACACGAGTTTGAGCTATGTGGTCACTTTTTCTGGAGGAAGACTGTAACACCCAAATTTTCAATTTGGAATGTTATACATTAGGTCATCATGCATATCATATTTTATTTTGCTTTTGGTTTTGATCCTAGAAAATCCTACGCAACTCAAGGACCCACGGAGAGAGTTGGGGATTTCGTTATTTACATATTTGAGTTTCCTCAAATTTTGTAAACAGGATCATTTGATTTTATTTATTTTATCATCAATTATTTCTATTTCAAAAATATGAGAGAGGGAATAAAATGACTTTCCCAAAATATAGAAATATTGAGGATTTAATAAAAAATCAAATAAGATTTATTTCGGAGTTTTTCTGTATTTTTAATTGAATTTAGGAAAAATGCGCGTTTTTCAAAGTTGTAGTTTGGGCCCAGATAAATGTTCACTTAATCGGGCATGATTTTAGAAACCCGGGAAAATTTATTTCGGGATTTTTGGAGTCCGTTTAGTATTTCTTTTTATTTTTCTTCTGAGCGTAATTATTGAAAAAAAGGAACCGACCTACGGGCCGTGTCCGACTAGGACTCCCGGCCCGTAGGGGCGCCTTTATATAGCGCCGCACCCGAGCCCCCAGCCCACACCAGCCCCGCGCCCGATCCGCCGCCGCCGCCGGAGCAGCGCGCCGCCCGAGGTTCGCCGCCGCCTCGACTTCCGTGCCGAATTTTTTTTAAAAAAATTCGTCGGTTTTATTTTCGTATTTTTATTATTATTTTATTTATTATTTTTTTTTGGATTAGGTTAATTACGATTAATCTGTTCGTCGTTTTTCTTTTCGTCGGATTTATTCCGCGATCGCGATCTGATCCGATTTCTTTCTAGTTTAACTTTTCGCTCGTTTATCGGAATCAGGCGATTCAAGCGCCTGGAGTTTCGTCTCGAAACCCTCTTTCCGAATAATCAACTTAAACAATGTTTTTGCTACTGTAAAATTGACTTAGATCCAGATTACTAGAACGAAGTTGTTTTCTTTCGCCGTTGATTTCTTTTGCTTCGTTTGATTTGATTCTTTTTGCAAACCAGGGTTCTTAAGTTGAACTTTCTGGTTAGATCTTCTATTTGAGTTTTACCTGTGCATTAGATGAGTACTTATTGTATGCTTTTTTGTTTGTCTGCGATAGAATACCCGGAGTGCGCCGCCTGTTACTTTGAATCTCTAGGTTTCGCGGATCATCAGCAAGGCAAGTAACACTTTGATCATACCTTTTTCTACAACCTAGTTTTATTGCATTAGATCAATCCTCACACATTGCATGATTAGGATCTAATTAAATTGTGGGATGGGAAGTAGATGAGGTAGTACCTATTACCTATTTATTATCAAACCTTTGGGAGTTACTTCTACGTTTGCTTATTATGCCATGCTATGCTAGTAGACGTGGATTGGGTGAGTGATATCCATGACAGATGTGAGATTGTTAATTAATGATTTATCTAAGGTGGCAACCTAAACACGCATCTGGGTGGACTGAGGCACCTGGGTACTCCAGGACTTGCCTGTTTTTCTTTTGGACCGCCACCTAGGCTCAAAGGGATCATGAGATTATTCGTACTAGAAACTTCCGTGTGCAGCCACAAGCCATTATGGGCTCTGGCATAGTTGATTAAGTCGTGCGAACTCTTACAGGGTAGACTAGCAGATGTAGGGGATGTAGGTGGTACGGTCTACCCGATCGTAAGGTGCTAGCGCTTCTAAAGGACTATGTCTCGGTCATCCATTTCTCAAACACCATGTAGTGCGAGAAATCCAACGAAGGCGATCGAGTCTTGTGGGGAAAAGTGCGCAAACCTCTGCAGAGTGTAACAAACTAATCATGATTAGCCGTGTCCCCGGTTATGGACAATCTTGAGTATCTAGTACCTGGATTATCATGGTGAATCTCAACATGTTACTCTAAAGTTAATTTTGTTGGGTTTTAATGATGTTACTTAATTGGGATTGAGAATGCTGTCAACCATTCTCAATGTTTAACAACCACCATGATAGTAATTAATTTTATTCCTTTGAAGTAGGGAAAAATTGGCTTTACGCAAAAACTGTAACCATAGAGCTTTCCACCAGCCAAATATGCATATATTATAGTTGTTTCATTCCATTACTCTCTATGTGTTACCTTGCCAGCATATTCCATGTGCTGACCCATTTTCGGGCTGCAACGTTAATGTTGCAGACTTTTCAGACGACGATTAAGGAGTTTTTAGGTCGTGGTTCTATACTCAGTGATGCGGTTGGAGTTGATGGACTCACTTACCTTCCAAGCCTTCCGCTGTTATCGTTATTAGATGGCCTTAAGCCATATTTATTGTAATAAGCTCTCTTTTGAGACACTCGATGTAATAAGTGTGTGATTGCTACTCTGCTATAAATCCTCCGAGTACTGTGTGGTGTCAGCATTACTGATCCAGGGATGACACCGGAGCACAGAGATCAGACTGTTTGAGGTCTGGTCGCTACAGAGATGGTATCAGAGCACACGCTGACTGTAGGACACGACCACTAAGCTAAGAGACCTAGATCACTACCCACTCTCTTCTCTTCTGACTTCTCATCTTTTCTACTCTTTAGGATGGCGGATGCAAGGAACAAGTTCACACAACCAGATGAAGATACACCCTTTGGACGCCACTTGAAGGAAGTCACTAGATACCTGAACATAGGAGTACCAAACTTCACGGGAACCTACAACGCCACTTTACCTGAAGAAGAGCGTTGGATGATACAATTTCAAGTTCCAGGAAGGACGTTCATGCCAGTCACTGAGCCCATAGAGTTTTCTTTTGATGCACCAACTTGGAGTCTAGGAAAGAGTATGGCAGCTCACATCGCCATGGGACGCATTGGAGAAGTCTACTGCAAGGATCTCAAGGATACTATCTACCAGATTTGTGGGCGCCGAGATGAACACTGGGAGATGATCAGCACCAGGAAAGATAGATCAATTGCAGCTTTTATCCAGGAGTTAAACCAGCACATTCGACGACAGGAGAATCAGATGTGCGCCGACATGATAGACCTGAAGAAGGCAAAGACTAGAATCAAGGAGCTGGAGGAAGAACTCAAGGCTACACGTGAAGATTATGAAGAAGAAATTGAAGTATTGGTGGAGAAGAATGACGATCTGATCAAGAAGATTGGAATATTTACGGGAGGCCCAACACCAGTAGATGAAGACGAAGAACCCAAGGAGATTAGCCCGGAATACTACATCATCATCGACGGCACCGACTCAGAAGCAGATAGTAGCGATGATGACTATGTTGATGAAGCAGGAGTAGATATCATGGAGTCTACAACCGTAGAATATTTCTAGTAGACCACCTCATCAGTAGTAGTAGTCCACCATGTAAATATAGTAGTCCAAGAACTCTTGCGATAGCTAGATCGATTGTATGCCTTTGTTTGATTGAATGAAGTGAATTGACTGCTTTTGCCTCATGTGCATATGGGTAGTGTTTTCTCTTTAGACCCCCTCTATTCTTATATCTCATCTTTTCTAAACCCTCAGTTGCCTCCGAGACGTGACCCCGGATTTGCCTTTCCGCCGGAGCTCACCCAGTTGATCCAGCAGCAGAACACCTTGATGCAGTTGCTAGTTCAGAATCAGAATCAGGGGAACAACAACAACAACCCACCACCACCACCTGTTGACCACTTAGCCCGTTTCCTTAGGCTGAATCCGCCGGTGTTTTCCAGTAGCACCGAGCCGATAGTAGCAGATGATTGGCTCCGCAAGATAGCTAGGGAGTTGACCACAGCAGGATGCACAGATGCGGAGAAGGTAAAGTTTGCCGCACATCAGTTAGAAGGACCTGCAGCATCCTGGTGGGAGAATTTCATAGCCACCTTCCCAGTCGACACTGTCACATGGGACCAGTTTCAGCAGGCTTTTCGTACTGCCCATGTTTCAGTAGGAGCAATGGCCATGAAGAAGCGTGAGTTTCGTAACTTGCGCCAAGGAGGATGGACAGTTGGCCAGTATGTGGATGAGTTTAGTAAGCTAGCACGTTATGCCCCAGATGACGTTGCTACGGATGCAGCTAAGCAGGAGAAATTCCTGGAAGGACTGAATGATGAGTTGAGTATGCACTTGATGGTAGCCACCTTCAACAACTACCAGGAGTTGGTAGACCGTGCTCTTATGATTGAAGGGAAGCAGCAGCAAATTGAGAACCGCAAGAGGAAGTATGGACAAGGAAAGTATAATTCAGGAGCTCAGCAGAAGCCACGTTTTACCCCTAGACCGGGAGGACATTTTCAGCATACCCATGGAGTAGGTAGCTCGCACAATCACAATGGCACCAAGAATGGTAATGGGAATGGAGAAAGCAATGGCCAGAACCGCAGCACCCCATCAACCCCAGCCAAGAGAGATCTGAGTCAAGTCACCTGTTTCAAGTGTTCCAAGACCAGACATTATGCCAATGAATGTCCTGAAGGCCAAAACGGCAATGGAAGCTCTGGAAAGAAGCTGAACCCTATCAACAGGGGACAGGTGAACCACGTTAATGTGGAGGAGGTTGAAGCTCAGCCCGATGCAGTAATAGGTAAGTTTTTGGTTAAGTCATTTACTGCACTTGTTCTTTTTGATACTGGTGCATCGCATTCATACATATCAAAGGGATTTGTGGAAAAGTATAGCCTGCCCACTAGGGTTCTTAAAACACCTATGCTAGTAAGCTCGCCAGGAGCAGAGTACATGGCCGGACAAGGATGTTTTCAAGTGCCATTAAGTATAGGAAGGCATGTTTTCCCAACGGATTTATTTATTCTGGAATCTCAAGGTCTGGATGTGATTCTTGGTATGGATTGGCTGTCGATGGATGGAGGAAACATCGATTGCGCCAGTAAGACAATTTTGCTCACAACGCCAGAAGGAAGAAGGATCAAGTATGTATCCCGACATGCGCCAAATAGGACACAAGTAAATTCCTTATCAGGAGTTGTGTAGGAGGAAGTACCAGTGGTAAAGGATTTTCCTGATGTATTTCCCGAAGAGTTGCCAGGCATGCCACCGGATAGAGATATTGTGTTTTTGATTGAACTTTTGCCAGGCACTGGGCCAATATCGAAGCGACCATATAGGATGCCCGCAAAAGATTTGGTGGAAATTAGGAAGCAGATTAAGGAGTTACTGGATAAAGGTTACATTCGCCCAAGTTCTTCGCCTTGGGGATCACCAGTACTTCTAGTAGAGAAGAAGGATGGATCGTTAAGGATGGTTGTTGACTATCGAGGATTGAACGAAGTAACAATCAAAAACAAGTACCCGCTACCAATGATCAATGATCTGTTTGATCAATTGCAAGGGGCTAAAGTGTTTTCCAAGATCGATTTGCGATCAGGGTACCATCAGTTGAAGATTCGAGAGCAGGACATACCTAAGACAGCATTCACCACAAGATATGGAGTGTATGAGTATACCGTTATGTCATTTGGACTGACTAACGCACCTGCCTATTTTATGAACATGATGAACAAAGTGTTCATGGAGTTTTTGGATAAGTTCGTCGTGGTTTTCATACATGATATTCTGGTATTCTCAAAGAATGAAGAGGAGCATAAGGAGCATTTGCGTTTGGCACTTGGAAAGCTCAGAGAACATCAATTATATGCCAAGTTCAGCAAATGTGAGTTTTGGTTGAAGGAAGTAGGATTCCTCGGACACGTTATATCTGGAGAAGGTATAGCTGTTGATCCCGCTAAAGTTGAAACCGTGACCAAGTGGGAAGCACCAACAACAGTTGGAGAGATCCGGAGTTTTCTTGGACTCGCAGGATACTACCGGAGGTTTATTGAAAAATTTTCAAAGATTGCGAAGCCTATGACGGAGTTGCTGAAGAAGGATACCAAGTTCAAATGGACTGAGGAGTGTGAGGCTAGTTTCCAGGAGTTGAAGAAACGCTTGGTTACCTCACTAGTGTTGTTTTTGCCAGATCAAACCGAGGATTATGAGGTGTATTGCGACGCTTCACGTCGAGGACTTGGAGCAGTGCTTATGCAGGAAGGGAGAGTTGTTTCATATGCTTCAAGACAACTGAAGCCTCACGAATTGAATTACGCTACGCATGATTTGGAGTTAGCAGCCGTAGTGCATGCATTGAAGACATGGAGACCTTTCCTCATTGGAAATCATTGTGAGGTGTACACAGATCACAAGAGTTTGAAGTACATTTTCACGCAGAAGGAGTTGAACCTCAGACAAAGGAGATGGTTGGAGCTCATCAAGGATTATGATATGAGATTGCATTATCATCCCGGGAAGGCTAATGTAGTAGCTGATGCATTAAGCCGCAAGAGCCATGTCAATACGTTAATGACGGGAGAAATACCCAAGGAGTTAGCAGAAAATCTTCGTGAACTATGTGTGGAAATAGTTCCGAGAGGCTATGTAGCAACGTTGGAAATTCAGTCAACTTTGATGGATAGAATCAGAGATGCTCAGAAAACTGACAAAGAGATTGCTGCTATAAAGGAGAAACTGAGCAAAGGAAAAGCTAAAGGATTTCGTGAGGATGAGCACGACACCCTATGGTTTGAAGACCGTGTTTATATACCCAATGACCCGGAGATCAGAAAGTTGATTCTGCAAGAGGCACATGATTCACCGTATTCGATTCACCCAGGAAATACCAAGATGTATTTGGATTTGAAGGATATTTTCTGGTGGACCGGAATGAAGAAGGATATTGTGGAGTATGTAGCAGTTTGTGACGTATGTCAGAGAGTAAAGGCAGAGCATCAGAAGCCAGCAGGATTGTTGCAACCATTGCTGATACCCGAATGGAAGTGGGATAAGCTAGGCATGGATTTTATCACGGGATTACCAAGGACTCGTTCAGGCTATGACTCGATTTGGTTTGTAGTTGATCGATTGACGAAGGTAGCACATTTCATCCCAGTAAAGACCACTTACACCAGTGCTAAGTTGGCAAAGATATACATGACCAGGATCGTATGTTTGCATGGAGTTCCGAGGAGCATCGTATCAGATAGAGGAACCCAGTTTACCTCAATGTTCTAGAAGCAGTTGCATGAGACTTTGGGTACTAGGCTAGAAT
This sequence comes from Triticum urartu, assembly GCF_003073215.2. NCBI lineage: Eukaryota > Viridiplantae > Streptophyta > Magnoliopsida > Poales > Poaceae > Triticum > Triticum urartu. The sequence goes on from NC_053026.1 coordinate 305,319,321, forward strand.
TTAGTACAGCTTATCATCCGCAGACAGATGGACAGACCGAGAGAGTCAATCAGATTTTGGAGGATATGCTGAGAGCTTGTGCGCTAGATTATGGATCTAGTTGGGACGATAATTTGCCATATGCAGAGTTCTCTTACAATAATACTATCAGACCAGTTTGAAGATGGCCCCTTTCGAAGCTCTGTACGGAAGGAGGTGCAGGACACCGTTGTCATGGGACGAAGTTGGAGACCGCCAGTTGTTTGGACCAGATCTGATTAAAGAGTCTGAACAGAAGGTGAAGTTGATTCGCGATAGGCTCAAGGTAGCCCAGTCCAGGCAGAAGAGCTACGCAGATTCTAAACGCAAGGAGACAGTTTACGAAGTCGGAGACAGAGCTTATCTTCGAGTACCCCCACTTCGAGGGATTAAGCGCTTTGGAGTTAAGGGGAAGTTAGCGCCACGATTTGTAGGACCATATCGAGTTTTGGAGCATATGGGAGAAGTGGCCTACAAGTTGGAATTGCCAGAAGGATTGACAATAGTTCATGATGTGTTCCACGTTTCTCAGTTGAAGAAGTGTCACGCGGAGATGGCTGACATACCTTTGAGAGGCACAGTGCCATTGGAAGCAATTCAGTTGGATAACAATTTGACCTATGAGGAGAAACCAGTCAAGATTCTCGAGTTTGCCAGCCGAGTCACTCGCAGCAAAGTTATCATGTTTTGCAAAGTTCAGTGGAGCCACCACACGGAGGATGAAGCCACCTGGGAGCGAGAGGAAGATTCGCTCAAGGACCACCCTCACCTATTTTCTAGCCAACCCGAATCTCGAGGGCGAGATTCATCTTAAGGGGGGTAGGTTGTAACATCCCAAATTTTCAATTTGGAATGTTATACATTAGGTCATCATGCATATCATATTTTATTTTGCTTTTGGTTTTGATCCTAGAAAATCCTAAGCAACTCAAGGACCCACGGAGAGAGTTGGGGATTTCGTTATTTACATATTTGAGTTCCCTCAAATTTTGTAAACAGGATCATTTGATTTTATTTATTTTAACATCAATTATTTCTATTACAAAAATATGAGAGAGGGAATAAAATGACTTTCCCAAAATATAGAAATATTGAGGATTTAATAAAAAAATCAAATAAGATTTATTTCGGAGTTTTTCGGTATTTTTAATTGAATTTAGGAAAAATGCATGTTTTTCAAAGTTGTAGTTTGGGCCCAGATAAATGTTCACTTAATCGGGCTTGATTTTAAAAACCCGGGAAAATTTATTCCGTGATTTTTGGAGTCCGTTTAGTATTTCTTTTTATTTTTCTTCCGAGCGTAATTATTAAAAAAAACGAAACCGACTATGGGCCGTACCCGAGCGGGACTCCGCCCGGGGGCGCCTTTATATAGCGCCGCACCCGAGCCCCCAGCCCACACCAGCCCCGCGCCCGATCCGCCGCCGCCGGAGCAGCGCGCCACCCGAGGTTCGCCGCCGCCTCGACTGCCGTGCCGATTTTAAAAAAAATGTTCGTCGTTTTTCTTTTTCGTCGGATTTTCCGCGGTTATTTTCTGATCGCGATTTTTGATCCGATTTTTGTTTTAGTATAACTTTTCTCTCGTTTATCGGAATCAGGCGATTCAAGCGCCTGGAGTTTCGTCTCGAAACCCTCTTTCCGAATAATCAACTTAAACCTGTTTTTGCTACTGTAAAATTTGACTTAGATCCAGATTACTAGAAGGAAGTTGTTTTCTTTCGCCGTTTGACTTCTTTTGCTTCATTCGATTTGATTCTTTTTGCAAACCAGGGTTCTTAAATTGAATTTTATGGTTAGATCTTCTATTTGAGTTTTACCTGTGCATTAGATGAGTACTTATTGTATGCTTATTTGTTTGTCTGCGATAGAATGCCCGGAGTGCGCCGCCTGTTACTTTGAATCTCTAGGTTTCGCGGATCATCAGCAAGGCAAGTAACACTTTGATCATACCTTTTTCTACAACCCAGTTTTATTGCATTAGATCAATCTTCACACATTGCATGATTAGGATCTAATTAAATTGTGGGATGGGAAGTAGATGAGGTAGTACCTATTACCTGTTTATTATCAAACCTTTGGGAGTTACTTCTACGTTTGCTTATTATGCCATGCTATGCTAGTAGACGTGGATTGGGTGAGTGATATCCATGACAGATGTGAGATTGACAATTAATGGTTTATCTAAGGTGGCAACCTAACACACATCTGAGTGGATTGAGGCACCTGGGTATTCCAGGACTTGCCTGTTTTTATTTTGGACCGCCACCCAGGCTCAAAGGGATCATGAGATTATTCATACTAGAAACTTCCGTGTGCAGCCACAAGCCATTATGGGCTCTGACATAGTTGAGTAAGTCGTGCGAACTCTTACAGGGTAGACTAGCAGATGTAGGGGAAAGTAGGTGTACCGGTCTACCCATCGTAAGGTGCTAGCGCTTCTAAAAGACTGTGTCTCGGTCATCCGTTTCTCAAACACCATGTAGTGCGAGAAATCCAACGGAGGCGATCGAGTCTTGTGGGGAAAAGTGCAAACCTCTACAGAGTGTATAAACTAATCATGATTAGCCGTGTCCCCAGTTATGGACATCTTGAGTATCTAGTACCTGGATTATCATGTGAATCTCAACATGTTACTCTAAAGTTAATTTTGTTGGGTTTTAATGATGTTACTTAATTGGAATTGAGAATGCTGTCAACCATTCTCAATGTTTAACAACCACCATGATAGTAATTAATTTTATTCCTTTGAAGTAGGGAAAAATTGGCTTTACGCAAAAACTGTAACCATAGAGCTTTCTACCAGCCAAATATGCATATAGTATAGTTGTTTCATTCCATTACTCTCTATGTGTTACCTTGCCAGCATATTCCATGTGTTGACCCATTTTCGGGCTGCAACGTTAATGTTGCAGACTTTTCGGACGACGATTAAGGAGTTTTTAGGTCGTGATTCTATACTCAGTGATGCCGTTGGAGTTGATGGACTCACTTACCTTCCAAGCCTTCCGCTGTTATCGTTATTAGATGGCCTTAAGCCATATTTATTGTAATAAGCTCTCTTTTGAGACACTCGATGTAATAAGTGTGTGATTGCTACTCTGCTATAAATCCTCCGAGTACTGTGTGGTGTCAGCATTACTGATCCAGGGATGACACCGGAGCACGGAGATCAGACTGTTTGAGGTCTGGTCGCTACAAAGATGAAGTGTGTGGGTGCTGGAATAAGTGGAGGGGGGCCACCAGGGGCCCACGAGGCAGGGGGCGCGCCCTGGACCCTCGTGGCCAGGTGATGGCTCCCCTTGACGTGTTCTCAGTGCCAGATATTCTTAATTATTCCAGAAAAAATCATATTTCAATTTCAGGGCATTTGGAGAACTTTTATTTTCGGGGTATATTGTTTTTATTGCAAGGATAATTTAGAAAACTGACAGAAAATACTACTTTTGCTTTATTTAATCTAAATAATGGGAAGTCAAAGGAGGGTACAGAGAGTTGTGCTTTCTAACTTCATCCATCTCATGCTCATCAAATGGAATCCACTAACAAGGTTGATCAAGTCTTGTTAACAAACTCATTCCGAATCGCATGAAACCAGAGAATTTTCGAATAGCACTAGGTTACCTCAATGGGGATATGCACATCCCCAATAACAAGAATATCATATTTCTTATTGATAGTAGGAAGAAGAAATTCAAAACCTCTAATAATAATCGATGGAATTTTTTCAATAGAATTGATACTGTGGACATGAGGTTGTTTCCCCGGGAAGTGTACCGTATGCTCATTACCATTAACATGAAAAGTGACATTGCCTTTGTTGCAATCAATAACAGCCCATGCAGTATTCAAGAAGGGTCTACCAAGAATAATCGACATACTATCGTCCTCGGGAATATCAAGAATAACAAAGTCTGTTAAAATAGTAACATTTGCAACCACAACAGGCACATCCTCACAAATACCGACAGGTATAGCAGTTGATTTATCGGCCATTTGCAAAGAAATTTCAGTAGGTGTCAACTTATTCAAATCAAGCCTACGATATAAAGAGAGAGGCATAACACTAACACCAACTCCAAGATCACATAAAGCAGTTCTAACATAGTTTCTTTTAATGGAGCATGGTATAGTTGGTACTCCTGGATCTCCTAGTTTCTTAGGTATTCCACCCTTAAAAGTATAATTAGCAAGCATGGTGGAAATTTCAGCTTCCGGTATCTTTCTTTTATTTGTAACAATATCTTTCATGTACTTAGCATAAGGATTCATTTTAAGCATATCAGTCAAAACGCATACGCAAGAAGATAGGTCTAATCATTTCAGCAAAGCGCTCAAAATCCTCATCGTATTTTTTTGGATGGTTTAGGAGAAAAAGGCATGCGTTTCTGAACCCATGGTTCTCTTTCTTTACCATGCTTCCTAGCAACAAAGTCTCTCTTATCATAACTTTGATTCTTTGATTATGGGTTATCAAGATCAACAGCAGGTTCAATTTATACATCATTGTTATTGCTAGGTTGAGCATCAACATGAACATCATCATTAACATTATCACTAGGTTCATGTTCATCACCAGTTTGTGTTTCAGCATCAGAAATAGAACTATCATTGGGATTCTCAGGTGTGTCAACAACAGGTTCACTAGAAGCATGCAAACTCCTATCATTTTTCTTTTTCTTCTTTTTAGAAGGACTAGGTGCATCAACATTAGTTCTCTGAGAATCCTGCTCAATTCTCTTAGGGTGGCCCTCAAGATACAAAGGTTCCTGAGTCATTTTACCCCATCTAGTCATAGGCAGGGTTGCTGGAGGGGTTGCCTCCTTGAGGTTTCCATTGCTGCTTCATTACCCTTGATTTCAGGCCAGTTTCCGGTTTCCCCGCGCGTAGTGCAAAGCCAATAGTGGTGGGGCCGCTCCAGTGATGGCCTGTGAATGACTTTAACGCATGGGGTAGAAACTACCAATTTACTCTTCCCACAACGCGCCCTTATCCTTAGTCACGTATGCTGCATGGATCGCGCGGGGTAGGTAACGGAGGCACGAGGCGCGGGAGAGAATCTTGGAGAGGGCCCGCCCGCCTTGAATTGGTGGAGGAGGGTGGTGGTCACCCGTTGATGGAGCAGCTGCCCGTCCCTGCCCGGCCTATAAAAGAGAGGGGCGGAGGAGGGTGGAGTCATTCATCTTTGCATTTCCCCTCTTCTTCTCTTGTTCTCTGCTTTCGCCAGTGATGCCGAAGAGGAGAGCCTGGGGCCAGCCCCTGGGTTCTCCTTGGGATCTCCCTTGGATCTAAGGGGAAGGTTCAGGCGGCGCGGCGCTGACACCGGGAGTGGCAACCCCGGCGTGCTTGCCGCCGGGTCGCTCGTGGCCTTGACTTTGGTGGGAGGGGACGCGGCCAACACCATGCCGCGGCTCGAGATGGACACGGCGCGTGGTAGTCGACCGCTCCCCACTCTTCTTCCTTGCACGAGATCGGGGAGAAACCGTAGGAGAGATTCTCCGCTAACGGGGGCGAATCTAGCTCCTCCTGGGCGCGGTTCTCTCGTCGAACGGGAAGGCTCCCTGCTTTCTCACACGTCTTCAAGACGTGTTGTGCTTCCAACGCTAGGGCTCCCGGGGACGACCATGCTCTCGGTGGAAAGATTTAGAGAGCATGGTGCCCGGCGCGGTGGTCGTGCCGAGGTCTTCAGGTGGTAGTGATGCGGATGGAAGCGACAACCCATGATGCATCAAGAACGGGAATGACCGTTCTGACGAGTCGTGTTTGCCGGTGACTCCGTGCCTCCCATCTGGTCCTCCAGCAGCGTTACCATCCATGCATGCCCTCCGATTTCTTCCTCCTTGCCGGGGAGCGGCGTCGTCCTGATCATGGGGAGATGCTGAATTCCAGCTCTGCCTGCCTCCGGCTCCTTCGACCTCTTCCTGTAGGAGATGGACAAGGGCAAAGGCGTAACGGGGCACTTTATCTTTTTTCTATCTTAAATCAGCATGCACTTGGCAAATTTTAATTCAAATAATGTAATCCCTCGAGTCCATCTTTGTGTTCTGTAATGCTTGTACTTGTATCGGCATATGAATGAAAAAGATGAGCCATGTCGGGAACCCGTGCATGTGTATGTCCATGCAGAGCTGGAGTGCCTCTTTAATGAAAATAAACAAGTTTTTCCCTGCAGGATATCCTGCCGGCACCCTCTTTGTTTGCCAGAGAGCTACGTCTGCCGTGGAACTGAAAGAGGGGCCAGCCCCCCGCCAGCTCCTTTTTACCAAAGGCTACTGCGACCACCCTGAGCGAAGCAACGTTCGAGTCATGGATGGGAGCACCTGAGTTTCAAAAGAGAGGCGAGGTTTTCTCATGCAAAGTTATAGATTTACAGAACACTAATTAAAAAGAGGTAAAACTTATCAGTTTGGCTTGCCAGGGATCGCTATGCCGTGCAATCTTCTCGTCCCTTGTTGTAGCCAAGTTCATGGTAGGAACCTACAACTTCCATGTAGATGAGAATGAATGCAAGATGCAATCCTATCTATATGCATATGCAAATGCTGATGAAATTCTTATGCAATGATCTTGGTGTGATCATGCATGCATGCAATCTTAGTTGCCCCCCCCTACAGCGCTTCTTTATTTTTTCTTCCACGGGGTCATCGCCTCGGCTTTGTGCAAGGGGTTACATGCAGTTGAGTCAAGGCCTGTACAAAAGAGTGCATGCCGGGCAGTGCCCGACAGCCTCGTGCCTTACTGGTAGTACTTGCGGAGATGCTCAATATTCCATGAGTTTTGCAACTGAGTGCCATCTCCGGTCTCTAGATGGACTGCGCCAGGCTGGTTACTCGTACCACCCGGTAAGGGCCTTCCCACTTTGATGACAGCTTGTTTGTACCCTTGGCGGACTGAACGCGCCTAAGGACAAGGTCACCTTCCTCAAAACACCGGGCATGAACCCTGCGGTTGTGATAGCGACGTAGGGCTTGCTGGTAGCGTGCAGCACACGTAGCAGCCCGGAGACGGTTCTCCTCGAGTAGCACAGCGTCATCACGCTGGTGCTGATCTTGCGCTACTTCATCATTGGCAAGCACTTGAGGGGACCCGTAAATGAGTTCCATGGGGATAACTGCTTCTACCCCGTAGACCAGGGAGAAGGGAGTATGCCCGGTAGCTCGGTTAGGTGTCGCCCTGAGGGACCAGAGAACTACCGACAGCTCCTCGATCCACCGTCTGCCATGCTTCTGCAGCGTATCAAAAGTTCTTCTCCTGAGTCCACGTAGCACTTCAGCGTTCGCCCTCTCAGCTTGTCCATTGCTCTAGGGGTGTGCCACAGAGGCGAATGAGATCTTGCATCCGAGGGTACGAACATATTGCATGAAGGTGTGGCTCGTGAATTGGGTGCCATTATCAGTGATGATCCTTGCTGGAAGTCCAAAACAACACACCAATTCTTTCAAGAACTTGATAGCTGACTGAGCAGTCACCTTTCTCATGGCAGTCACTTCCAGCCACTTTGTAAACTTGTCGATAGCGACCAAAGAGAATTCAAAGCCCCCGATTGCTCGGGGGAAGGGCCCGAGGATATCGAGCCCCCAGACCGAAAATGACCATGATAAAGGGATTGTCTGAATGGTATGAGCAGGCAGGTGTGTGTTCTTGGAATGGATCTGGCAGGCTTCACATGTCATGATGAGCTCGACCGCATCTTGGAGGGTTGTGGGCCAATAGAATCCTTGCCGGAATGCTTTCCCAACCAATGCCCTTGATCCAATGTGTGAGCCGCACATTCCTCTGTGAATCTCAGCCAGCATTTCCTTTCCATCCTTCCGGCAGACACACTTTAATTTCACACTGTTGGGCCTCCTTCTGTATAGAGTGTCATCGACAAACTGATACATACAGGCCCTCTGGGCTACTTTCTCAGCTTCATCTTGGTCGCCGGGAAGTTCTCCGGTTTGGAGGAAGCGGACAATGTGCCTTGCCCAAGTTGGAGCCTGGGGCTCGGCAACAAGGACTAGCAGCACCTCCTCTGCTGCGGGAGCACCAGCCTCGTGTTGGAAATATGCCCTAGAGGCAATAATAAATTAGTTATTATTATATTTCCTTGTTCATGATAATCGTTTATTATCCATGAATTGTATTGATAGGAAACTCAGATACATGTGTGGATACATAGACAACACCATGTCCCTAGTAAGCCTCTAGTTGACTAGCTCGTTGATCAATAGATGGTTACGGTTTCCTGACCATGGACATTGGATGTCGTTGATAACGGGATCACATCATTAGGAGAATGATGTGATGGACAAGACCCAATCCTAAGCATAGCACTAGATCGTGTAGTTCGTATGCTAAAGCTTTTCTAATGTCAAGTATCATTTCCTTAGACCATGAGATTGTGCAACTCCCGGATACCGTAGGAGTGCTTTGGGTGTGCCAAACGTCACAACGTAACTGGGTGGCTATAAAGGTACACTACAGGTATCTCCGAAAGTGTCTGTTGGGTTGGCACGAATCGAGACTGGGATTTGTCACTCCGTGTGACGGAGAGGTATCTCTGGGCCCACTCGGTAGGACATCATCATAATGTGCACAATGTGATCAAGGAGTTGATCACGGGATGATGTGTTACGGAACGAGTAAAGAGACTTGCCGGTAACGAGATTGAACAAGGTATCGGGATACCGACGATCGAATCTCGGGCAAGTATCATACCGATAGACAAAGGGAATTGTATACGGGATTGATTAAGTCCTTGACATCGTGGTTCATCCGATGAGATCATCGTGGAACATGTGGGAGCCAACATGGGTATCCAGATCCCGCTGTTGGTTATTGACCGGAGAACGTCTCGGTCATGTCTGCATGCTCCCGAACCCGTAGGGTCTACACACTTAAGGTTCGATGACGCTAGGGTTATAAAGGAAGTTTGTATGTGGTTACCGAATGTTGTTCGGAGTCCCGGATGAGATCCCGGACGTCACGAGGAGTTCCGGAATGGTCCGGAGGTAAAGATTTATATATGGGAAGTCCTGTTTTGGTCACCGGAAGAGTTTCGGGGTTTATCGGTAACGTACCGGGACCACCGGGAGGGTCCCGGGGGTCCACCAAGTGGGGCCACAAGCCCCGGAGGCTTGCATGGGCCAAGAGTGGTGAGGGACCAGCCCCTGAGTGGGCTGGTGCGCCTCCCACAAGGCCCAAGGGGCAGCTAGGAGAAAAAAAGGGGAAACCCTAGGCTTAGATGGGCCTAAGGCCCACCCTAGGGGGCGCCTCCCTCTCTCCCCCTCTTGGCCGCCTCCCCTTTCCCATCTAGGGCTGCCGCCCCCCCTAGGGGTGGGAACCCTAGAGGGGGCGCACCCTCCTCCCTCTCCCCTATATATAGTGAGGCCTAGGGGCTGCCCATAACACGCGATCTGATCTCTGCCCTGTTGGTGCAGCCCTCCCTCTCTTTCTCCTCATATCTCGCGGTGCTTGGCGAAGCCCTGCAGGATTGCCACGCTCCTCCATCACCACCACGCCGTTGTGCTGCTGCTGGATGGAGTCTTCCTCAACCTCTCCCTCTCTCCTTGCTGGATCAAGGCGTGGGAGACGTCACCGGGCTGTACGTGTGTTGAACGCGGAGGTGCCGTCCGTTCGGCACTAGGATCATCGGTGATTTGGATCACGACGAGTACGACTCCATCAACCCCGTTCTCTTGAACGCTTCCGCTTAGCGATCTACAAGGGTATGTAGATGCACTCTCCTTCCCCTCGTTGCTAGGTCTCTCCATAGATAGATCTTGGTGACACGTAGGAAAATTTTGAATTTATGCTACGTTCCCCAACAGTGGCATCATGAGCTAGGTCTATGCGTAGTTTCTATGCACGAGTAGAACACAAAGTAGTTGTGGGCGTTGATTTTGTTCAATATGCTTGCCGTTACTAGTCTTATCTTGATTCGGCGGCATCGTGGGATGAAGCGGCCCGGACCGACCTTACACGTACTCTTACGTGAGACAGGTTCCACCGACTGACATGCACTAGTTGCATAAGGTGGCTAGCGGGTGCCAGTCTCTCCCACTTTAGTCGGATCGGATTCGATGAAAAGGGTCCTTATGAAGGGTAAATAGCAATTGGCATATCACGTTGTGGTCTTTGCGTAGGTAAGAAACGTTCTTGCTAGAAACCCATAGCAGCCACGTAAAACATGCAAACAACAATTAGAGGACGTCTAACTTGTTTTTGCAGGGTATGCTATGTGATGTGATATGGCCAAAATGATGTGATGAATGATATATGTGATGTATGAGATTGATCATGTTCTTGTAATAGGAATCACGACTTGCATGTCGATGAGTATGACAACCGGCACGAGCCATAGGAGTTGTCTTAATTTATTTATGACATGCGTGTCAACATAAACGTCATGTAATTACTTTACTTTATTGCTAACCGTTAGCTGTAGTAGTAGAAGTAATAGTTGACGAGACAACTTCATGAAGACACGATGATGGAGATCATGATGATGGAGATCATGGTGTCATGCCGGTGACAAGATGATCATGGAGCCCCAAGATGGAGATCAAAGGAGCTATATGATATTGGCCATATCATGTCACTATTATTTGGTTGCATGTGATGTTTATCATGTTTATACATCTTGTTTACTTAGAACGACGGTAGTAAATAAGATGATCCCTCATTAAAATTTCAAGAAAGTGTTCCCCCTAACTGTGCACCGTTGCGACAGTTCGTTGTTTCAATGCACCACGTGATGATCGGGTGTTTGATCCAAACGTTCACATACAACGGGTGTAAGACAGATTTACACATGCAAACACTTAGGTTGACTTGACGAGCCTAGCATGTGTATAGACATGGCCTCGGAACACAGAAGACCGAAAGGTCGAGCATGAGTCGTATGGTAGATACGATCAACATGAAGATGTTCACCGATGTTGACTAGTCCGTCTCACGTGATGATCGGACACGGCCTAGTTGACTCGGATCATGTAATCACTTAGATGACTAGAGGGATGTCTATCTGAGTGGGAGTTCATAAGATGAACTTGTTTATCCTGAACATAGTCAAAAGGTCTTCGCAAATTATGTCATAGCTCGCGCTTCAGTTCTACTGTTTAGATATGTTCCTAGAGAAAATTTAGTTGAAAGTTGATAGTAGCAATTATGCGGACTAGGTCCGTAAACTGAGGATTGTCCTCATTGCTTCATAGAAGGCTTATGTCCTTAATGCACCGCTCAGTGTGCTGAACCTCGAACGTTGTCTATGGATGTTGCGAACATCTGACATACACATTTTGATAACTACGTGATAGTTCAGTTAAACGGTTTAGAATTGAGGCACCGAAGACGGTTTTGAAACGTCGCGAAACATATGAGATGTTTCGAGGGCTGAAATTGGGATTTCAGGCTCGTGCCCACGTCAAGAGGTATAAGACCTCCGACGATTTTCTTAGCCTACAAACTAAGGAGAAAAGCTCAATTATTGAGCTTGTGCTCAGATTGTCTGAGTACAACAATCATTTGAATCGAGTGGGAGTTGATCTTCCAGATGAGATAGTGATGTTTCTCCGAAGTCATTACCACCAAGCTGCTAGAGCTTCGTGATGAACTATAATATATCAGGGACATATATGATGATCCTTGAGATATTCGCGATGTTTGACACCACAAAAGTAGAAATCAAGAAGGAGCATCAATTGTTGATGGTTGGTGAAACCACTAGTTTCAAGAAGGGCAAGGGCAAAAAGGGATGCTTCATGAAACGGCTAATCAGCTGCTGCTCTAGTGAAGAAACCCAAGGTTGAACCCAAACCCGAGACTAAGTGCTTCTGTAATAAAGGGAACAGCCACTGGAGCAGAATTACCCTAGATACTTGGTAGATGAGAAGGCTGGCAAGGTCGATAGAAGTATATTGGATATACATTATGTTAATGTGTACTTTACTAGTACCCCTAGTAGCACCAGGGTATTAGATACCGGTTCGGTTTCTAAGTGTTAGTAACTCGAAATAAAAGCTACGGAATAAGCGAAGACTAGCTAAAGGTGAGCTGGCAATATGTGTTGGAAGTTTTTTCCCAAGCTTGATGTGATCAAGCATCGCACGCTCCCTCTACCATTGAGATTGGTGTTAGACCTAAATAATTGTTATTTGGTGTTTGCGTTGAGCATAGACATGATTGGATTATGCCTATCGCAATAGGGTCATTCATTTAAAGAGAATAATAGTTACTCTGTTTATTTGAATAATACCTTCAATGGTCTTGCACCTAAAATGAATGGTTTATTGAATCTCAATCGTAGTGATACACATGTTCATGCCAAAAGATAGTAATGATAGTACCACCTACTTGTGGCACTGCCACTTAACTCATATCGGTATAAAACGCATGAAGAAGCTCCATGTTGATGGATCTTTGGGCTCACTCGTTTTTGAAAGGTTTGAGACATGCGAACCATGTCTATTGGTGTATATGCATGAAGAAACTCCATGCAAATGGACCGTTTGGACTCACTTGATTTTGAATCACTTGAGACATGCAAATCATACCACATGGGCAAGATGACTGAAAGCCTCGTTTTTCAGTAAAATGGAACTAGAAAGCAACTTGTTGGAAGTAATACATTTTGATGTGTGCAGTCCAATGAGTGCTGAGGCGTGTAGTGGATATCGTTATGTTGTTACTTCACAGATGATTTGAGTAGATGTTGAGTACATTTACTTGATAAATCACGAGTCTGAATTATTGAAAGGTTCAAGTAATTTCAGGGTGAAGTTGAAAGATCGTCGTGACAAGAGGATAAAATATCTATGATATGATCATAGAGATGAATATCTGAATTACGAGTTTGGCACAGAATTAAGACATTGTGGAAATTGTTTCACAACTAATACAGCCTGGAACACCATAGTGTGATGGTGTGTCCGAACATCATAACTGCACCCTATTGGATATGATGCATACCATGATGTCTCTTATCGAATTACCATGATAGTTTATGGGTTAGGCATTAGAGACAACCACATTCACTTTAAATAGGGCACCACGTAATTCCGATGAGATGACACCGTATGAACTATGGTTTAGAGAAACCTAAGCTGTCATTTCTTAGAAGTTTGGGGCTGCGACGCCTATGTGAAAAAGTTTCAGGCTGATAAGCTCGAACCCAAAGCGGATAAATGCATCTTCATAGGACACCCAAAACAGTTGGGTATACCTCCTGTCTCAGATCCGAAAGCAATAAGGGATTGTTTCTAGAATCGGGTCCTTTCTCGAGGAAAAGTTTCTCTCGAAAGAATTGAGTGGGAGGATGGTGGAGACTTGATGAGGTTATTGAACCGTCTCTTCAACTAGTGTGTGGCAGGGCACAGGAAGTTGTTCCTGTGGCACCTACACCAATTGAAGTGGAAGCTTATGATAGTGATCATGAAACTTCAGATCAAGTCACTACCAAACCTCGTGGGATGACAAGGATGTGTACTACTTCAGAGTGGTACGTAATCCTGTCTTGGAAGTCATGTTGCTAGACAACAATGAACCTATGAGCTATGGAGAAGCGATGGTAGGCCTGGATTCCAAAATGGCTCAAAGGCCATATAATCCGAGAGAGGATCCATGTATGAAAACAAAGTGTAGACTTTGAAAGAGCTATTTGATGGTCGTAAGGCCGTTAGGTACATATGGATTTTTTTTTAAAAAGGAAGACGGACAATGATGGTAAACGTCACCATTAAGAAAGCTCGACTTGTCGTTAAGATGTTTTCCGACCAGTTCAAGGAGTTGACTACGATGAGACTTTCTCACTCGTAGCGATGCTAAGAGTCTGTTGGAATTATATTAGCAATTACTGCATTATTTATGAAATCTTGTAGATAGGATGTCAAAACATTGTTTCCTCGACGATTTTCTTGAGGAAAGGTTGTATGTGATACAACCGGAAGGTTTTGTCAATCCTGAAAGATGCTAATAAGTATGCAAAGCTCCAGCTATCCTTCTAGGGACTGGAGTAAGCATCTCGGAGTTGGAATGTATGCTTTGATGAGATGATCAAAGATTTTGGGTTTATACAAAGTTTATGAGAAACTTGTATTTCCAAAGAAGTGAGTGGGAGCACTATAGAATTTCTGATGAATATATGTTGTTGACATATTGTTGATCAGAAATGACGTAGAATTTCTGGAAAGCATATAGGGTTATTTGGAAAGTGTTTTTCAATGGAAAGCCTGGATTAAGATACTTGAACATTGAGCATCAAGATCTATAAAAATAGATCAAAACGCTTAATAGTACTTTCAAATGAGCACATACCTTGACATGATCTTGAAGGTGTTCAAGATGGATCAGTCAAAGAAGGAGTTCTTGCCTGAGTTGTAAGGTATAAAGTTAAGACTTAAAGCTCGACCGCGGCAGGATAGAGAGAAAGGACGAAGGTCGTCCCCTATGCTTAAGACGTAGGCTCTACAGTATGCTATGTTGTGTACCGCACCTGAAGTGTGCCTTGCCATGAGTCAGTCAAGGGGTACAAGAGTGATCCAAGAATGGATCACAGGACAGCGGTCAAAGTTATCCTTAGTAACAAGTAGACTAAGGAAGTTTCTCGATTATGGAGGTGGTAAAAGAGTTCGTCGTAAAGGGTTACGTCGATGCAAGCTTAACACCTATCCGGATAGCTCTGAGTAGAGATACCGGATACGTATAATGGAGCAGCAATTTAGAATAGCTCCAAGTAGAACAGTTATTTGGAATAGCTCCAAATACAACGTGGTAACTGCATCTAGGAGATGACATAGAGATTTGTAAAGCACACACGGATCTGAAAGGTTCAGACCCGTTGACTATAACCTCTCTCACAAGCATAACATGATCAAACCCAGAACTCATCGAGTGTTAATCACATGGTAAATGTGAACTAGATTGTTGACTCTAGTAAACTCTTTGGGTATTAGTCACATGGGGATGTGACCTTGATTGTTAATCACATGGCAGTGTGAACTAGATTATTGACTCTAGTGCAAGTGGGAGACTGTTGGAAATATGCCCTAGAGGCAATAATAAATTAGTTATTATTATATTTCCTTGTTCATGATAATCGTTTATTATCCATGTTATAATTGTATTGATAGGAAACTCAGATACATGTGTGGATACATAGACAACACCATGTCCCTAGTAAGCCTCTAGTTGACTACCTCGTTGATCAATAGATGGTTACGGTTTCCTGACCATGGACATTGGATGTCGTTGATAACGGGATCACATCATTAGGAGAATGATGTGATGGACAAGACCCAATCCTAAGCATAGCACTAGATCGTGTAGTTCGTATGCTAAAGCTTTTCTAATGTCAAGTATCATTTCCTTAGACCATGAGATTGTGCAACTCCCGGATACCGTAGGAGTGCTTTGGGTGTGCCAAACGTCACAACATAACTGGGTGGCTATAAAGGTACACTATGGGTATCTCCGAAAGTGTCTGTTGGGTTGGCACGAATCGAGACTGGGATTTGTCACTCCGTGTGACGGAGAGGTATCTCTGGGCCCACTCGGTAGGACATCATCATAATGTGCACAATATGATCAAGGAGTTGATCACGGGATGATGTGTTACAGAACGAGTAACGAGACTTGCCGGTAACGAGATTGAACAAGGTATCGAGATACCGACGATCGAATCTCGGGCAAGTATCGTACCGATAGGCAAAGGGAATTGTATACGGGATTGATTAAGTCCTTGACATCGTGGTTCATCCGATGAGATCATCGTGGAACATGTAGGAGCCAACATGGGTATCCAGATCCCGCTGTTGGTTATTGACCGGAGAACGTCTCGGTCATGTCTACATGTCTCCCGAACCCGTAGGGTCTACACACTTAAGGTTCGATGACGCTAGGGTTATAAAGGAAGTTTGTATGTGGTTACCGAATGTTGTTCGAAGTCCCGGATGAGATCCCGGACGTCACGAGGAGTTCCGGAATGGTCCGGAGGTAAAGATTTATATATGGGAAGTCCTGTTTTGGTCACCGGAAAAGTTTCGGGGTTTATAGGTAACGTACCGGGACCACCGGGAGGGTCCCGGGGGTCCACCAAGTGGGGCCACAAGCCCCGGAGGCTTGCATGGGCCAAGAGTGGTGAGGGACCAGCCCCTGAGTGGGCTGGTGCGCCTCCCACAAGGCCCAAGGGGCATCTAGGAGAAAAAAAAGGGGAAACCCTAGGCTTAGATGGGCCTAAGGCCCACCCTAGGGGGCGCCTCCCTCTCTCCCCTCTTGACCGCCTCCCCTTTCCCATCTAGGGCTGCCGCCCCCCTAGGGGTGGGAACCCTAGAGGGGGCGCACCCTCCTCCCTCTCCCCTATATATAGTGAGGCCTAGGGCTGCCCATAACACGCGATTAGATCTCTCCCAGTTGGTGCAGCCCTCCCTCTCTTTCTCCTCATATCCCGTGGTGCTTGGCGAAGCCCTACAGGATAGCCACGCTCCTCCATCACCACCACGCCGTTGTGCTGCTGCTGGATGGAGTCTTCCTCAACCTCTCCCTCTCTCCTTGCTGGATCAAGGCGTGGGAGACATCGTCGGGCTGTACGTGTGTTGAACGCGGAGGTGCCGTCCGTTCGGCACTAGGATCTCCGGTGATTTGGATCACGACGAGTACGACTCCATCAACCCCGTTCACTTGAACGCTTCCGCTTAGCAATCTACAAGGGTATGTAGATGCACTCTCCTTCCCCTCGTTGCTGGTCTCTCCATAGATTGATCTTGGTGACACGTAGGAAAATTTTGAATTTATGCTACGTTCCCCAACACCTCGTTCACGGGGTCCATGGGCCTGGCTGGATGGGGTGGTCCAACAGTCTGTGAGGAGTTGTTTCCGGCAGGGTCTCTACTGGGAGCATACGGCTCGACCGGGAGAGGCTTACCTAGTCCAACTTTCTCCTTTTCCGCGCCATTGTGGCTGGTGATACGGTGGGCTGAGAGAGATGAAGAACAAAAGTTCCTGGTTCCACAGGAAGCTTTTGCGCAGCACACTTTGACAGCTGATCAGCTATGTTGTTCACAGGGTATGTGCTCTGTTTGCAACCCATCAAAGTGCTCCTCCAATCTCCTCACTTCCTCGACGTATGCTTCCATCAATGGGCTTTGATAATCCTTGTTGACTTGTCTCACCACAAGTTGTGAATCTCCTCGTATGATCAACTTCTTGATTCCCAATTCTGCTGCAATTCTGAGCCTGGCAAAGAGCCCTTTATACTCAGTTGTATTGTTGGTGACTTCTTCCTGGGCAAAGTGCATTTGGACGACGTACTTCAAGTGTTCCCCAGAGGGGGCAACGAGAAGCACGCCAACCCCTGCACCTTGTAGGGAAAAAGCACCATCAAAATACATAATCCATTCTTGGGGTGATTCCTTGCCGGGGATAGATGTCTCTGTTACTTCCTCATTAGGAGTTGGTGTCCATTCTGCAATAAACTCTTCCAGTGCCCTGCTCTGAATAGTTGATGTGCTCTCAAACTTCAAACCAAAGTTGGATAACTCCAAAGCCTACTCCACTATTCTGCCAATAGCCTCAGGGTTTCGGAGTTTCCTTTGCAATGGAAAATGAGTGACAACCGTGATCTCATGGGCTTGGAAGTAGTGGTGCAGTTTCCTTGAGGTCATGATGAGACCAAAGATCAACTTTTGCATGCCAGAGTACCTTGACCTAGCCCCTTGTAATAAGGAGCTAACGAAGTCCACTGGGCGTTGCACCACTTTCTTCCTCGCCACGTCCTTGGGGTTGCTTTCGTTGCCGTGCTCATCGCTGCTCTGATCCTTTTCCAACTCTGCCATTATCTTCCCACTTTCTGCCTCATCCACTTCTCGCCGTGCTACCAAGGCCACACTAACCACTTGGTTGGTTGCCGCCAAGTATAGCAACAACGACTCTTGGGGCTTGGGTGCAACCAAGGTAGGCATAGATGATAGGTCGGCCATTAATTCTTGCAGAGCTGCATCTGTTTCCGGGGTCCACTTCATAGGCCCTGCCTTCTTCAAAATTTTAAAGAATGACGGGGCACGCTCGGCAGACATGGAAATGAATCTACTTAGTGCGGCAATGCATCCCGTCAAGCACCTTACATCCTTAACTGTCCTGGGTGCTTGGATCTGCTCGATGGCTTTGATCTTGTCGGGGTTACCTTCGATCCCCCGATGGGACACGAAGAAACCAAGCAGCTTTCTGGAGGGGACACCAAACACACACTTCTCTGGATTAATCTTCAAATTGATCTTGCGCAGATTAGCAAATGTGTCGTAGAATTGTCACGACAGATGTCCTAGTGTGAGGACTTAGTCGTGAGGCCAACGCATCTATGTGGTAGCTTGAGAGGGGTTGATCGGAATTGAGAGACGCAACACAAGACAAGGGTTTAGACAGCTTTGGGCCCCGGGAAACATCATCTGGTAACAACCCTACATGTTGTTTGTGGCTAGGTCTCATTATCATCACAAGGGAGTCGTCGTATCTCCGGCCCTCCTAGTTGTGTCTAGCCTTAACGATTATTCAACTTGTCCCTCTTGGAGTGCCCCGCCCCTCTTTATATAAGTTGAAGGGGCGGGTTACATGTAGAGTCAAACTCGGGTTAGGACTTAAACTATTCTGACGTCTTACCATGGGCTTCTTAACGTCTGCCGGCTTACCAATATCTGTCGGCTTACAATCTGGCTTACCATCTGTCGGCTTACCATCTGGCTTACAATCTGTCGGCTTACCATCTGGCTTACCTTCTGCTGGCTTGCCATCTGCCAGCTTATAATCTGTCCGCCGGCTTACAATCTGGCTTAACTGTCCGCCGGCTTACAATCTGGCTTAACTGTCTGCCGGCTTACAATCTACCGGCTTATAATCTGTCGGGTCACCAATGAAACACCAAATCCCAGCCGGGTCATACCTCCGGCAGGGTCCCACCGCGGGGTATATCCCCGACATTAGCCCCTAGTTTTATTTGGATTTGTCCATGTTAAATAGATCCTGTAAAACAAACACAAGAACAATTTTGACAGATTATGCTCTGGGTTAAGAACTCTTGTAAGTCGGCACCTAATTATCCTTAACACCTTGGTATTTCCTTCTTCTAGAAAATCCGGGTTAATAGACCAGCTTCATAATCAATTTGCTGACGTTGGTTTCAAACAGGAAAAATTGTGAAGAATAATTCTTTTGACTCAACTCCCAATGAGGGAGTCCTGGATTAGGGGGTCCTCGGACAGCCGGACTATATACTTTGGCTGGACCGTTGGACTATGAAGATACAAGATTGAAGACTTCGTCCCGTGTTCGGGTGGGACTCTCCTTTGCGTGGAAGGCAAGCTTGGCAATTCGGATATGTAGATCTCCTTCTCTGTAACCGACTCTGTGTAACCCTAGCCCCCTCCGGTGTCTATATAAACCGGAGGGTTTAGCCGTAGGACGAGAACAATCATAATCATAGGCTAGCTTCTAGGGTTTAGCCTCTACGATCTCGTGGTAGATCAACTCTTGTAATACTCATATCATCAAGATCAATCAAGCAGGAAGTAGGGTATTACCTCCATCGAGAGGGCCCGAACCTGGGTAAACATTGTGTCCTCCGCCTCCTGCTACCATTAGCCTTAGACGCACAGTTCGGGACCCCCTACCTGAGATCCGCCGGTTTTGACACCGACACCCAATGCTTAACAAAAAATATTGGTTTTGAAATACTCATCTGATTTTTCGCCGGCTTGAAGATGTAGAACTTGCCCATTTATGATTATCAAAAGAGCCGGTTTGTAAGTATTGATGGCACCGGGTCATAATTGTTGTTACATCAAACTTGAAAATGTACCTCCCTTATATGCATATCACTTGTAGCCCCCAAGTCTTAAGAAGGGAGCGTAGTAACCACTTAAGACTTTCTTCAATGTAAATGTTACAACCTTGAAGAAATCCAAGTTGTTCATCTCAGTCACTAGTCAAAACTAAATATTCCACATATGTAGCTCCCAAGTGTCGGGTTGTCATGCTTGCAGCAACCTGGGACTTGTAATTGCCTTAAGCTCATAAAAAAACTTCAACCAGTGTAGCCCCCAAGGGTCGGGTCATTATGCAATAATGAGTAGGGACTTTGTAAGTATGATCATGTATACTTGAGTAGCAACGTGTAGCCTCCAAGGGCCGGCTCAGTAAGATAATACTGAGATAGTACTTTCATTGAAAATAACATCATATGATGTAACCCTCGTCATAGGGCTCGAACCCACGTCCACAAGGTTAATAGCTTTGTACTCTACCAACTGAGGAGTGGACCTTTCAATACAATGGATTAAAGCTTGTGTACCTTGAATTTTTGACAGGAGCAATTAGTAGCCCCCAAGGGCCGGCTCATTACCATGTGATGATTCGGGTCTTCAATAAGGCAAGTAAAAAATGATCTTGCATTAGCCCCCAAGTGTCATGGTGCATGCTTGCAGCGACATGGGACTTACATATTTGATATTAACCATGATTTGAATAATGTAGCCCCCAAGTGCCGGGTCGTAAGCCTGCAGCGACTCAGGACTATTCCTTCCATTGCAGAATAAATCATATCCATTGATAAAGAAATAATAGCCATTGCGCTGAAGCAACTTTGAAAACCTTAATCATAATGTTGGTTATTGATAACCATAATAAAAATCCAGCCATGTTGGTAGATCATCCTACACTGGCGACTTATAGTCCAAAGCCAGGTCGGGTTAATAAACACCAGATAATTTCATATATGAGCCATAAGCATCATAACCCTCATCGATATTTAACCATGTATTAACATGTCACAATAGAAGAACCTCAAAAAATGTTCAAAGAACAAATCAAAGCGGGAAAACGAGGCTTTCATAGGCCGCCAAGCCTAAAGCTCCGAGGCTTTCTTGGGCCGCCAAGCCACTGAGTTAACCTTTTACACTTTGTGAAACCGGCCTCACATGACCGCCGTTTTAACCTTGACAAGTTTAGGGTCTATGTAAGATTGACTGTCAAGAGTACGGATGTCGGTGTTCTGGGAACGGGGGTCCCTAGACTTGCCTGCCTGCGGCCCGCGGTGTGGCTCCACCAGTGGCCCAGTACGGCCCGTCTTCATCAACCAACACTCAAGACCCTCGCGAGGGGCCAAGCCTCGCGGGGCGGACGACACAAGGCCTCCTCAGTAGGGACCTCACCAGGCAGGCTCGCGAGGAGGCGGAGAGATCAAGGCAAGGGGTACCTCGCAAGGTGCCCATGACACAAGCCATGACGACCAAGGCCAGGCGGGCGCCAGCCCGCGCGGTGTCCTCATTTCCTCTTTGGTGCAAAGGGGGCAAGCACAGGCGTGGAGTACCGAGGCATCAGGCAAAAGTTTCCATATCGATGCAACAAGACCAAGGCCAGCAGGACGGCAGGACGGAGGTCGCCATGGAGCCCAAGACGGCGTCACCACCAGCGCCTTTCGCAGGCGAAGACCACCTTTAGTCAGGATAGCTTGTACTAGTTGTCCCCTTTCAAAATGGCCGTTGTTGGATCCCTTCCCGCTCAATATTTGGGAAGAGGACCAGGGCCTCTATAAATAGAGCTAACCACCAAAGTAGAAGGGGATCGAATCCTTCTGAAGCAGAACACCTCACCGGCTCAAGAACACCTCCCCTCGCGAGGTTGTTCTTCCCTTTTACTATTCATCATCAGCCCAAGAGGCAATCCACCACACCACACACAGGAGTAGGGTATTACACCACAACGGTGGCCCGAACCTGTATAAATCTTATGTCTCTTGTGCTGTGAGTTGATCGAGCTAGCTTAGAGATCGTGGCGAGGCTGAGGGCGTGTTTCGGTAGGAGGAAATCTTCGTGCGCACCCTAGTGTCCGAACCTTAAGGCTTTTGCCAGAACCCGATATCCGACAACGGCTTGTCATTCCAGGATTACCTGGGCAGAGTGGCTATTTCTACAAAGTAGGAGAACCCAGAAGGTTTTGGTGAATACACCTGGTGTTTCAAACCAGCTCACAAGGGTAGTAACGCTATGTTCTCTTTGGTGAATACACCTGTGTTTGAACAGGAAGCCCCCAAGTGCTTGTGGCATTGAGCCGATCAAGAGGGATATTCACAGCTACGTTCTCTTTGGTGAATACACCTATGTTTGAACTGGAAGCCCCCAAGTGACCTTTGAAATTGTGGCATTGCGCTGATCAACAGGGATATTCACAGCTATGTTCTCTTTGGTGAATATACCTATGTTTGAACAGGAAGCCCCCAAGTGACCTTTGAAATTGTGGCATTGCACCGATCAAGAGGGATATTCACAGCTATGCTCAGTGAGCAGGAAGCCCCCAAGTGACCATTGAAGCAGGGTACCTATGTTTGAGTTGTGCTTTGCATCAGACTCTCTATGGTCCCTTTAATTTTTTTTTGAGAACTCGAACTTTGCGAGAGATAAGTTATTCTTAAGCCGGAATTTTAAACCGGATATTGAGAGCTTCAAAGCTTTGTGAGAGACAGATTTCTCTTGAACCGGATTTTAAACCGGCATTCTTCATTTTGAGCCGGAAATTTTCTGTCGGCCTTTAAATTTCCATCAATATAGTAGTAGCCTCCGAGACCAGCTTATAATCCCTCCACTGACCCGGAGTTCTTGAATCTACTTTAAACTGGCAATCATTTACTGAGTCATATCATCGTAGCCCTGGGGTCTCAAGGCGACTCGAGGAGTTGGCTTGAGATTCTCCATATTTGACTGTGATATAAACCGGTATGAGTCATTCAACAGCTCAGTGATATAATAGTCTTTCACAGTAGACAACTTGTCCTGCATTTAGAGAACTTGCAAGCCAAAGTAATTACTCTTTTAAAGAAAGAAATATGTAATATAAAAATATATTGAATGGATTTCACTTGATATGTTAAGCCAGAAATTATCCACATAATCATGAACATTGCACCCAATCTGACTGTGAAGAAAATTCTGCACACATCGCTGGTAAGTCGCCTAGGCACTCTTGAGCCCAAAAGGCATAGACACATAGTAGAAGGCTCCAAAGGGAGTGATAAAAGCTATCTTCCCCTGGTCTTTAACTGCCATCTTGATTTGATGATAACCAGAATAAGCATCCAAAAAACTCAAACGCTCACAACCCGATGTAGCATCAATGATTTGATCAATACGAGGGAGAGCAAAAGGATCAGCCGGACAAGCCTTGTTTAAGTCCGTGTAGTCCACACACATACGCCAAGTGCCATAATTCTTAAGCACCAGCACCGGATTAGCCAACCACTCGGGATGAAAGACTTCAACAATGAACCCAGCCGCCAAGAGCCGAGCCACTTCTTCACCAATGGCCTTACGCCTCTCCTCATTGAAGCGACAAAGGAATTGCTTGACCGGCTTAAACTTTGGATCAATGTTAAGAGTGTGCTCAACGAGTTCTCTTGGTACACCTGGCATATCAGAAAGTTTCCATGCAAAGATGTCCCGGTTCTCACGGATGAACTCGATGAGCACGCTTTCCTATTTTGGATCCAGGCTAGCACTGATACTGAACTGCTTGGATAAATCGCCAGCATATGATGATATTAAATACTTCAAAGTTTTGTCTTCTAAGTTTTGGGTTATCACCCTTGCTGCATTGGTATCATAAGCCGACAGTACGATTCAATATCACGGGTATGATATTTTTGTTATAATTATACATGATTATGTTTAAACAAGCCCTGGTCATGCACTATTTTAGTCACCAGTGGTTTTATATGGGGTATTATGACCCACCCTGTGGTAAACCGCCAGGGCTCTTGTGATCTACTTGTATGCAGGATAAGACTAAATCTCATTTGCATAAATCAACGTCATCATAAGGATATAATGATAGTTTCCAAGTGGCAGATCAAACAGTGTTGGGCAAAACACAAACGTGCACGATGGCACGACAGAGCAAAGTTTTTACTAGCCTATTACATGACTCAAGGAGCCAAAATGATTAAGTGTTTTCAGAAGATCAAATATATGAACCGCCCAGCGGATCAATCTTCTTGGCCCTGACGGCTTGAAGCTTCTCGATCATCCTTCTCCGGTTCTTCGTCCTCCTCTGCTGCCTGAAATTTGGTGATGACCAATCAATTCCACACAAGGCTTGGAATTCAGCTTCATCATCTATAAGCTCGGACGGTTCAACTTCAAGAGCGAAATTGTGCTTATGGATTGGGGGAATTAGATCCATCACTTTAGAAGTCGGCGTGGGCATCTTCTGATTCTCCATGTCATAAGCCGGTTGATATCTTGAAAGATCCGTTTCATTGGCAATCAGGCTGGCCAGGGGACATATCTCCTTCACGCAGGCAGCAAAGTATTTCTTCTCAAAGGGAGTGTCATCTTCCTTTAAGCTTGGATACCCAGTAGCCAAATCGGTTGGGTCTAGCTCTGCTAGCCATGCCTTGGCCTGGCTTAAAGCTGTCACAGCATCGGCTCTGGCAAATGATCGCTTCATCTCATTAATCCTCTCAGGAAGAACAGAAAGCTTTTTCAAGACATCACTCAAGAGAGTAGGTGCTTGATTAGTTGGAGAAATTGTGGCCAGTAAATGATGTGTTCCAATATATAACTGTTCAACAAGTGTATAAACAGCCTTGAGATTCACAAGCATCTCTTGACTCAGATTGTTGCTCCTGGGACCTGCATCATAATTATGGATGGGTTAGAGGAGGTTTATCATCAAAGAAGAGATTCAATTTTTTTACTAGCAAGGCGACTCACCAAAGATAGCAGAAACCATCTGGGTTACACGGTGTCTTAAACCGGTAAGCTCAGTGGTCACCTCCTGAAGAGCCGCCTCCGCTTTTTGAGCCCGTTGTATCAAGGCAGTTTTCTCTTAAGCCTAGGTGTTTCTTTCAGCCTCAAAATTTGTCTTCAGTGTTTCAGTTTCAGCCAAGCTAAACTGGAATATTGAGTCCCCCTTCTGGGTCTCAGATTCTTGGTGCTCTAGCCGGGCTTTCACGTCATTCAATTGCGATTGAAGTTGAGCAGTGGTGTCCTGTACATACCCTGGTTCAAAATCATGTTTGTATTTGGGTTACAGAAAGGAAGTCCCAAGCACTTTGCAAGCAACAACACTTGGCACTTGGGGGCTAATGCCTGCCGAAAAATTATTCATACAACGGCTTATGTGACTAAGTGCCAAGCACTTTGCAAGCAAGAGCACTTAGCACTTGGGGGCTAATGCATATTGCTCGCATTTTACTATTATCTTATGTTGACCCGGTTGTGCTGTGAACAAACACAACCGGCTCATGGGGGCTACACAAGTAAGCTTTGATTCATAAACAACAATGAACAAGACCGGTTCATTCATGCTGATTAAACCGGCCCTTGGGGGCTATGGATGCAGTGTTAATCATTAAATATCTGCTTTAACTCGGATGGTATAAGCCGGATTTTGAAATATTCTATCAAGTCTACAACATATTCAATTCTATCATATACAATAGACTTGGGGGCTGACAGGATATGCATAACTCATTAAAGAAGGAGTTCATACCTGAAACTTTTGATGCATCTGCTTCACCATGTCAACTTCAAGATCGCGGCTGGTGTGCACTTGATTGAGATAACCATAGTATACTTCACCAATGCTCAGTTGAGAGTAGTTGGCAACGTCAAATCTCACTTTTCGTTTCTCAACATATTCTTCTTTGGCAGAATGTTTGGCCAAGACAGTAGGTCTTTCCGGCTCTCTAAAGCCAGTGCTAGTAATCATCACATCATCGGCATGAGTTTCAGCCAGTTTAATTGGTCTTGAGGATTCAGTATTCAAAGGATTGTTTGTCTGGTCAATCGAAGAGTCAGGAATTTCTGGTGGAATGTCAAGAACAGGTTCTTCTTGTTGTGGTGCGGAGGTGTCAGACGCAGGAATTTGTTGCTCTGGTTCATGGGCTTTGGGGTCTTCGGCCGGCTTAGTCACCTTTGCCTTCTTGCTTGTTTTTGCTTTTCCACTGCATGAGTTATGAGAAGTCAGTACAAAGATAAGAACCTAAGGAGGAAGCAAATAATAAGTAATTGTTATTACCCAGGAGCAGTTTTGAAAGCCGGCAGTTGGGACTGTGATGAGTCGCCAGAAGAGGAGCGAGAAGTCTCCTGATAATTTGAATCGGAAGAATTAAGTGGTCGGCGGATGAGACCCGCCAAAGGACAAAAGGAGTTTAAATCAGGGATGACCTCGTTCCGATGTTTCCTTGGAGTGTTTGGTAAGCCGGAAGATAATTCTTCACCTCCGCTGCTCCGAGTCTGTCGCCAGCTCCTGTGTTGCTGTTGCTTCAATAGAAAGTGAGGATCCAGATGAGCTAAGGGGTGTGAAAAGCTTACTTTCTGGGTTACTCTTCGAATTTTCTGTCTTGGCAAAGGCTCGGAGTCAGAGGAAAGGATAGTTACCTCTTCCTTGCCAGCTTGACTGGCCCTCGTGTCATCCTGATGATAATCAATGTCAATAAGATAGTTGAAAAAGGAGCCAAGAGAATCAAGAGCTACCTTCGACTCAGAGCTGTCGTCCAGTTCAAACAGCTCGGAAGTACTGGATTTCTTTTTCTTCTTCTTGGCGGCTTTCTTGGCAGCCCTGGCCTTCTTGGCAGCTTCATGGTTATATTTCTTTTTCCAAAAATCAAAGTCAGCCTGTGAAAGTCATCAAAGTTGAGTTAATAGAATATTTGAATGATGTAGGTAAAAGTAAGTAATTCAAAGACTCACATCTAGTGGCGGGTTAAGTTTGCAGAAAGGGTTCATACCCACTTTGCTGCAGTCTTCCGGATCTTCATTCAGAAGGCTCTTGGTCATCTCATTGATTGCATCACCATTTAAACGCACGGAGCTATGGCGTAGTGGATCCTTTTTACCACCCATGTAGGTACACATTAAGCCGGATCGGCGACTCAAGGGTATGATCCGCCAAGCAACCCAACATCGAACCAAGTCAATGCCAGTTAAACCGTTTCCCAGCAGAGCCTTGACCTTTGCAATGGTGGGGGCGAGCTTTGCACGTTCAGCAGCGGTAAGCTTCTCAGGAAGATGATGTTTTGAATCAAGATGCTGGGCACGATAGCCTGGCAGTGGGTTCTCGTTAGCTGGAGAGGTATCTTTGCAATAAAACCATGTCTGGTTCCAATGGTGACTCGGCAACGAGCATAGGGGAAGATGGCATCTCTTCTTTGTTGAATTGAGATTCCGCCAGGTTCCAAGTTGGGTCTGTTCGTAAACTCGTTTTGGCGGTTCAAATAAAAATATTCTGTGAGCAATTCGACACTGGTCTCCTCTTGAAGGTATACTTTGTAGAAAACTTGAAAGTTGTAGATGTTTGACACGGAATTAGGTCCGATGTCTTGAGGATGAAGATGAAAGAAGTGCAGACATCTCGAAAAAATTTAGAACCGGGCAGTGAGAAGCCCCGATTCATGTGGTCAGTAAAAACAATGACCTCATCATTCTTTGGCCGAGGTCTTGCTTCTTCTGGATTGGGGGCGCGATAATGCATGACAGTTTTTTCTGGTAAATAGCCGGTTTTGACAAAGTCTTTGAGCGTGTCCTCAGTGACAATGGAGGGAACCCAATTACATGAAGTGGCTGTCTTCGGCGGCATTGTGAAGAAAGAAGCCTAAAAGAAAGAACAATTTGGCCGGTTTAAGTTGATTCATTAAGCCGGAGGTAAAACACTACAGCACATCTACGGAATGGCGGCTTAAAAGGGGCCTAATGACATATGACTGGCTATAACTGGTGATGTAAGCCGCCATGACAATACTGATAGTTAAGATCTATCAAGAAGGAAAATTTTGCTAAGTGATGGACAAACAGATTTCATAGACTGACGCTATAATTTTGGATCGGTGGTAATTCAGAAAATGCTGTAAATTCTAAACCTAAAGTGGCAGCAGAGGAGTTCATGTGCTTTGATGAGATCTTCTATGGAGAAAAAATATTCTAATACTAAAAACAAAGGCTAAACTGCTACCGCACGAGTTCTATACTATATTCAGATCAGAAGCTACCGAGATTGAAGAAGAAAGCGAAGAACACCGAAGAACAGGGCTAACCCTAATGCAGATCTGACGCATAGGAGATGAACACTTACAGATGCAGATGAATTGCAGTGGAGCTCCGGTGTTTTCTGGACCAGTCGGGTTGAGTTGGTGCAGCGGTCGGAGGACGGCAGCGGCGAAGCTCGAGGCGGCAGAGGAGTCGCGAGAGGAAGAAGAAGATGAGAAGGCAAGGGGGGAAAGTGAATGGAGGGTTGTGACCCTATTTATAAGGAGAAGGGTAACAGGAGGCGCGTAGAACGAGGATGCCAAAGAATGATTATCCAGCCGTTTGGACGTATTGGATATTGTGTAAAATTAATGGCAGATGACGTCACGGCGGGTTACCACAATCGCAGGAGATGATGTCATGGCGGGTTATGAGATCTCGCACAAATAAAGAAGGAAGGATTTTTTTTCTAAGTATTGAAGATTGACATGAACAAGTTCAAATCAATCTAGGGCCTAATGTTGGGGATATATTTATTAGGTATGACCCGCCCAGGAGGGTGCCGGGTTATACCTATGGCGATTCATTAATACAAGCCCATAAGGATGTTGAAGGTGATGGTTCATGAAGCAAAGGCCCAAGAGAGACTTAAGGCCCATAGGGGTAAATCGCCATATATGTATGACTTATATTGTAAGGCAAGTATGTTTAGTGACCAAGCCAGACACATTATCTATGAGCTGGCCGGGACTCTGTGAGCCACTGGGCGTCAACCTATGTATATAAAGGGACGACCCGGCGGCGGTTCAGGGCAAGAAACAAGAGATCGAAAGCTAGGTCAAGAGTATTCGCTCCCTGGTAATCGAGACATAAGCAATACCACCTCAAATTGGATTAGGCCTTTACCTTCACCGCAAGGGGCCGAACCAGTATAAACTCTCTGTATCCTTTATCCCGTTTAACCCCTTTAAGCTAACCTAGTTGCGATGGCTCCATGACTAAGTCCTCACACTAGGACATCTTCCATGACTATTCCACGACAGTGCACATGTTGCTTTCCCTGTTATGTCGCCCCTTGGAGTGTCGGTGTTGCCTCCGATGCTTGGGGGGCTCCTCCTAGGGTTACCATCCCTTTTGGGGGTACCATCCCCATTGGTGCCATCGCAGTCGTCCTTGGGGGTGTCCACAGTGTAGATGTTGTAGGTAGATGTGGCCGTCCATCGGCCGGTGGTGGGAGGGGTCATGGCCTCACTATCGTCATCCATGTCATCAACCCCCTCGGAGGCATAGTCTAGCATGTCGGTTAAATCCTTGACCGTGGCTATCAGGTGGGTGGTGGGTGGGATGTAAAATTCCCTGCGGCCTACCTCAAGGCTCTGTCAAGCATGAGCCGGGGACGGTTCATCGATAATAGTCATAGTCTGGATCCCATCAAGCGCTTCGTTTAACACAGCAAGGCTAACTGGATTGGTGGAAGAGATTTCCTCAGAGCTAACCTCCTTCACAATGGTGGGGAGGGGTGCGGGTTCGGCCAGGGTGAGATCCTGGTCTTCGGACGTTGTATCTACATCGAAGCCCTCCACCGGATCTATAGCGAGTCCGGCTAGGGCTGCCTCCCAGTCTTAGGGAGCCGAACTCCCGTTAGGGCTCGAAGTCGTATCCTCGACAAGGAGGGATGTTCCGTATGGGATTGATTCCTGGTCTTCGGACGTGAGGGCCGTACCTAAGCTCGAAGTTGACAGTGCGGTAAAAAACGATCCAGGAATCAGATCGGAAAGAGGTGGCGAAGTTGAAGCTTCAGGCGGCGTGGTGGTTCCAAGTGAGGCTGAGAAACCGGTGAAGATCAGGTTTCCCCAAGCATTGGTGATGTATTCAAAGTTACCAAACCAGATCTGATACTTGGGGGCGAAGCTGTCGACCATGTTGAGGCGACCGACCGAGTCGGCGTGCAAGACGACGTTGCCGAACGCGAAAAGTTTCCCAGGGACAAAGATGTCCCCAGAGCTAATGTCGTCTCCAATGATCAGGCGAGCCATCGACCCTTCAGCGATCCAACAGCAGAACTCTCAATGAAAGCACCAATGTTGGTGTCAAAACCGGCAGATCTCGGGAAGGGGGTCTCGAACTGTGGACCTTGGATTGATGGGGAACAGTAGACGTGGGACACGATGTTTACCCATGTTTGGGACCTCTCTAAGAGGTAAAACCCTACGTCCTGCTTGATTATATTTCTTGTGTATAATGGGGTTACAGAGTAGATCTACCATGAGATCAGACGAACTAAACCCTAACTAGTAGGATCGTGATTCTTCCTCTAGCCTCTACGGACTAAGCCCCCTGGTTTATATAGACACCAAGGGTACTAGGGTTTACAGATAGTCGGTAATCATGGAAACACTGAATCTTTCATCTTGACTTAGGGTGCACACCAAGGCACAAAAGGTCTTCGGTCCGGATACAACGCAGCCCACCAATCTGGGCCATAGGATACATGCCGGCATCCCGAGAACCCCCTAATCCAGGACTCCCTCAGTAACCATAGACAGGAATGAAACCCCTTCGTTCAATGACCGATAGCGGAACCGTGGACATCCATATTGGTCCCTATGTTACACGCATGATATTCTAGTGAACCTTTGGTTATTATGTGATGTTTCCCTTTGCTTCGCAATACTTTACAAAACCTGGTGTGCATCGCTATCCTCTTGAGTCATCGCCATGCTCACTATACCATTGCTCCCATTACCGGTTTTGTTCTTCTTTCTCGTTGACGTGTTCCGGCATGCCTATGATGTAGTAACCTGTGTCTTGCCAGACGATGATGGATGCCTTCACACCGAGAGGGCCCTAAAAATATCTCTCCATCGTCGGAGGAGAAAATCCCACTCTTGAGATGTCCGGTCACTTGTTAAACTTTTCGGTGAGCCCGTTTGAGCAACCCCAAAGCCCACCATCCAGTAGGAAGTGATCAAGACGCTCTCATGGTCTGAGGAACTAAAACACATACTAACACTCTGTGTTGTAACAGATGATTTCAGACGATATAATCACATAGTATAACAGACAAGTATTGGGTCGATTCAATATGATCGTTCTTCTAACGTCATACCCTCAATGTTGTTTTAGGACTATCGTTACACTTAACGATATCCTAAGATTCGGAAAACGTGATCACCAACAACACTTGAGCCAGTATTAGAGGCGGGCCCGGGAACCTATTGTTTATTGTTTATCATTTCACACATGCATATGATTTTTCCACTGAATCACATATTCCAGGATCATAGCAGTTATAGCATGAAATATAAACTCTTAATTATGAATAACAAAAATATAATAATACAATATTATTGCCTCTAGGGCATATTTCCAACACATGCCCTGGCCATCGGCGTAACACCTTCCACCCAAATCATCGACCCATCCTCCAAATAAGCGTCTCCCCAAGCCATGGTGCACAAAGTATAGCCAGGAGAGCAAGGAGCATTTGGCGGCGGAGAATCAAATCGCGGCAACACACGTGGATGAGGTCTCGATAGCTGCCATTCGTGTCGACCCCCAGATCTTGGATGAGAACCTCGCCATCGAGGCCACCGTCGACGCCTCGCACGTTGACACCGACACATGGTTGGCTACTTTAAACGACAGTTCATTGCATTTTCTCGAGGCCACCATCGGTGCCTTCGACATAGACTACGAGGTGTTTTCTCAGCGTGCCTGTGCTTACCTCAACTCGAGAGCCAGCAGTTTGGTGCCCGGAACGGCTCAGGCAACTCACCACTACGAGGAGGGAACCCCACGATGTGGAGGCCTCGCCCTCTTCCAAGTCCAAGGAGCCAATCGTCATCAATATCTCAGACGATGAGGAGTAACTTGTCTTATTACCTCACTCTAAGGACCTATGTTTAGTTAGCTAGCTATGTCGGTTAAGCATGTTCGGTTTACCTGTTGCATGTGTTGCTCCTGCCTTTCCTTAACAAATACTACTGAATTTTCCTATGCACTTTTACCATGCAATCTAATCCTCTAGTATATAAGTTCTATACACCGCGCAGTGTGGTGCTCACTTATTAATTGTTTGGTTCAATTCTGCAATGTGATGTTCAATTCTTGTGGGTGCAATTTTGTATTGTCTTCCATGTCAGAAATAAATCGAATTTGGTTTTACAAAATATATGAGAAACAAATACAATTGCTATATTTCCAAGTTGTCATGCTTGGTTTGGTTAACAGTCTGATCTTCTAGTATGTTATATATTGTGCAATGTGGTGCTGAGTTAATGTTAGTTCATTTGTTATGGTGTTTAGTTAACTGTTTGGTTCAATTCTGCAATGTGATGTTCAATTGTTGTGGCCTTGTGGGTGCATTTTTTATCGTCTTCCATGTGAAAGAAAATCGAATTTAGTTGTACTAAATACATGAGAAACAAATACAATTGCTATATTTCCAAGTTGTTAAGCATGCTTGGTTTGGTTAACTGTTTGGTCTTCTATTAGGAGTATGTTATATTGTGCAATGTGGTGCTGAGTTAATGTTTGGTTCATATGTTGTGGTGTTTAGTTAACTGTTGGTTCAATTCTGCAATGTGATGTTCAGTTGTCATGGGTGCATTTTTTTTATTGTCTTCAATGTGAGAAATAAATCGAATTTGGTTGTACTAAATACATGAGAAACAAATACAATTGCTATATTTCCAAGTTGTTAAGCATGCTTAGTTTGGTTAATTGTTTGATCTTCTATTAGGAGTATGTTATATTGTGCAATGTGGTGCTCAGTTAATATTTGGTTCATTTGTTGTGGTGTTTAGTTAACTACTTGGTTCAATTATGCAATGTGATGTTCAATTGTTGTGGGTAAAATTTTGTATTGTTATGCATGTGAGGAATAAATCGAATTTGGTTGTACCAAATACATGACAAACATATACAATCGCTATATTTCCTAATTCTCAATCATGCTTGGTTTGGATAAATGGCTTTTCCATGTGTCTTGAATTAATCTGCTTAATCTGCAATGTGTTTATTTTTCATCAACATATTTTACTGATAGTATGCCAACCCTCACTTAACCTGATCAATAACTACCTTATATGTGTTGCAGGGAAACACTGGAAAGCACTGAGGTTTACAATCGAGGTTTGCACATGCATGGTCCTTTATCTAATAGCACATTATTGTGCAATTGCAGGAACCATTCTAATATTTAGGTTTTAACAATTTGATCTTACACATGTAGGTCCCGCTATCAGAGGTTTTGACCCATTGTTCGACCCATTTTGCATATGGGGGAATGAGTTGTCCATGAATATCAGTCAAGTCAAGAGACTCAGAAAGATTGTTAGGATAAAAAACTAATGACAAAAAACAAAAGGATCTTTGTCTGCACAATGAAGAAGACATCAATGCACTACATGATGGTACTAACTATTATACCTTGTATTTTTATTCCTTTGCGCCATTTCCAAATTTAGAGAAGATATTTATGCATACCTTTATTTTTAGGCCTTACCAAATAAGTTCACTAATGATTACCTCCCAACCCACCTGTATGGTTAGGAGGTGAGGAAGATATCCATACAACACCCATGGTACAATATTGAAGCTCACTGATGATTCTCTGTGTTGAATGTACTGGCGAACGGAAATGATTAGGCCTATATAATTGAATGTGATGGCTAGCCCGATCGCACACGAGCGCATTTTGCGCAGCGTGTATGACTGGAGGGCTTATCCCTGACGGTTTCTGGCATGTGGGAAGGACCCCCCCTTATTGCCCATACTAGCAAGGCGACAGTTTAAAATGTCATTGTGGAAAGGGGTTAAAAATCGTTTGTATAGCAGCTCGCTGTACCAGTGAGCAGCTGATGTATTTTACATCTAGCACTTTTTGGTGATGTATTTTACATAATCTGTTGGAGATGCTATTAGAATATCACTTCAGGTTAACATTGTATCTCTTGTCCTGCTTTAGCCTCGCCATTGTACACCTCACTGGAGCTGCTCCAACGACGAAAATATCCATCACAGCGGAGCAGTATCCCCAGCTCCATCTCCAGACGCTTAAGATCTTCTTCCCCGCCTCCAAAATCAACATCAGCTGCAGCATCCTCAGCGACTAACCCAATGATGTTGAGATCGACATGGCTTCGCCAAAGAGGTTGTACACTTTGCTTTTTTACTCTACATGTTATATATATTGTCCACTGAGCACGCGTAGTAATGAGAAATATGATTAGTTTCTCCTATATGACAAGAAGTGAGGTACTAGGGAAGTTAGCTATCCGTGATGGACTCTCTCGAAAGCCATCATTATTTATTTCTGCGCGCTGGAGTTGCGCATGTGTAGATGGGCCTGGGAGTTGAGCTAGTAGGGCAGTGGCCTAGGTCCAAAGTAGTAGAAACAGTACAAAAACATTTTTGGAGTGTAGCCTTTGGCCTGTTCAAGCCTGCCTACTAGAATCGCCAGTGATTGAAAGGAAAAGTGAAGAAACATAGGGATTGGAAAGTTTCCTATGGTACTACTATTCATGCATTTGGTTCAAAGGAATGGAGCAAAGGAAAACTGCAGGATTTTTTCTTTAGTGTCTCTTTCAAAGAAAAACCATAAAAAATTAATATCCGCTTGGCCCTCCTTTTCAAATTCCTATCCATGAAGAACAAGAGTAAGTGATAGTAGCACAATAGCATTATAACTATACATTTCTTGTGGTTTGACTTAATATGACCATGCTTCTTTGCATTCCTGTGACCTTCCAATTCCTGTAAACCAAACACCCAGATTGACAGAAATTCTCTGTTTGCAAATGCTCTGTTTTGCACATGCATTCCTATTCTATTCATGTGTATTTCCTATCCATGCATTGTTAGAATCCTCCAATTCAAATGAGTCCTTACAGAATTACTTCTGTTGCAGATAGGTGTCAAAGAAAACCTTGTGTGGTTTTTCCCGCTCCCGCCATGCCATCGTCCACCCCAGATCAGCTGCTCCAACGATGGAAGGGTCCACCACAGCAGGGATCTGCTCTCCAGACTGTCTTTCGCCGCCTCAGATCTTCTTCCCTGCCGCCGACAGCCACCACAAGTGCATTACCATCATCAACTGAGTAGATGACCTTGAGGACTACACGGGTCCGTAAGAGAGGTTGCACTCTTTCATGTCTGCTTACGTTATGCATCGCTCAATATTACCTGCTACTTTATCATCCTGTTCACCTCTTAGACTCCGAGTCAGGTCCGAACTAATGCTCAAACTTGAGTTTTTAAATGGTTGTGGGGTACATATCGAAGCAACAATGAATAGTATCTGTCTACTATCTGGTTAATCTCGGGTGTCTACTATGTGTTTCATGTTGGGTGGGAAACAAACAGTAAACGAGCCATTATCTGTATTTTTAAGTGAAGCTATTACCTGCCTGCTATCATTGGTTTTGGGTCTATCCACAGGTTACTACCATCATTGTGGATTTCTGCATGCACTCCTTACATAATCTCACTATGTTTTATTCCTATGCATGTCAATTATTGTACACACTGGTACTGAACATGTAGAGCACAAGATACGAGCCTTGCATGGAAATAAAATGTTATGCAGACGTCGCTCCATGGTGGGTGCAAAGGCAGCCCCCCTCTCCCCATTCCAGATTGTAATCAAGAGAAAAATAACTGTTTGGAGGGGCATTCAAAGGGGGCATACCACTCCTATTTACCCCCTGAGGTCTTTTCTCTAACTTGACATGCTGATGTTGGTCATATTATGCATATGGCGCCTTGCATTGCTTACTTTATACATCAAATATGTCATCTGCTTAGTTTAGATATGCTTTGTGTGAATGCCATATGTTTGGTTTCTATATCATATATATGAATTATGCAATGCCATCTTGTTTAGCTAGGAATCATATATATGAATTTTGCAATGCCATCTTGCTTAGCCAGTCATCTTATATGTGAATTATATCATGTCATCCTTTTTCTCATTACATATTACATTTGTCAACAATGTTAGTACATTCAACTACTCTTCCTGTGCATCAGCCATTTTACACCGTGATGGAAAAATCTGGAGTGAAAACAAGGTCTTCAGAGCAGACAATGCTATCTAACGAAGCGCATATCTTGCTGGTTATGGGTAGCTCCTCAGAGGAGGATTCAGAGAAACATGACCGGTCTTATTTCCCCTCGAGGTGTATGCTCTAACTTGGCAGGGTTATATTGCTCATATCATGCATATGGTGTCTTGACATTGCTATGTCTTTTGCTTAGTTTAGACATGCTTTGTGTGAATGCCACTTGTTTAGTGTCTAATTACCATATATGTGAATTATGCAATGTCATCTTGTTGCAAGGCATTATATATGTGAATTATGCAATTCTATCTTGTTGCGAGGCATTATATGTGCGAATTATGCAATGCCATGTTGTTTAGCCAAGCATCATATATGTGAATTATATCATGCCACCCTTTTTTGGTATTACATATTCTATTTGTTGATAATGTTTGTATATTTAACTACTCTTCCTGTGCATTAGCCATTTGAATCAGTCATGGAAAAATCTGGAGTGAAAACAAGGTCTTCAGAGCAGATAATGCTACCTGCTAAAGCAGATATCTTGTTGGTTATAGATAGCTCTTCAGAGGAGGATTCACAGACAGATGACCAGTCCTATTTTACCCCTGGGGTGTATACTCAAACTTGGTAGGGTTATATTACTCATGTCATGCATATGTTGTCTTACAGTGCTTACTTTTTACATCATATACACAATATTGAATGCCATCTGCTTAGTTTAGACATCATATATGCGATTGTCATGCTTACTTGCTTAGTATATAAATCATATATTTCAATTATATCATGCCATCATGTTTACATAGAAAACATGTATCTGAATTATGGCATGCCAACCTATGTAATAAAGACATCACATAGTTATATCATGTCATCATATTTACATAGTCGTCATATTTTGAATTATGTCATTCTATCCGTGAATTATATCATGCCATCATGTTTCTATAGACGGCATGTATGTGAATTATGGCATGCCAACCTATTTAATAAACACATCATATAGTTATATCATGTCATCTTGCTTACATAGTCATCATATTTTGAATTGTGTCATTCTATCTTGTTTAGTTAGCCATCATATATGTGAAATTGTGTCATGCTATCATGTTTAGTTAGCCATCATATATGTGAAATTGTTTCATGCTATCCTGTTTGATTAGACAACATAATGTGAATTATTTCATTCCCTCTTTTATTCACCACTATCCATTCCACCTGTCTATCATACAATGTGTCTATATTCGATTACTTTTCTTATTTATCAACCATTTGAATTGGAGGTGGTGATGGTAGTATCTAAGGGAGTAAAAAACACGTTCTTCAGAAAAGACAGTGTTGCCCGTCGATGCAGATAGAACCACGGTTGTACTTGCCCAAGAACCAGCCCCTCCGCACATAACCCAGGCTCTTGCATATTGTACCCCTACCCCGTTGGACAGAGAACCAGCTATACCCCTTCTAACCCCAACCCCAGCAAATAGTAACCCAGTTCCAATTGACACAGCACCGTCTCAACCATAGAGCACCCAAACAAGAGCAGTTAGTAAGGCAAATACATTGCCCAAAGCACGAAGGACCACCACTCTGAACCCCAAGTTAACACTTAAAGCAGAAGAAGAATTGTTCTCAGGTCAGGTTCTGTAGCTATGGTTCATACTCCTTTGCTCTTGCATCACTCTTTTTACTCATACCAACTAATTACAAATTTGAAGGATCCGATGGAAACTCCAATGGCACAACAGGTATGTTTTAAACCTGTTTCTTTAACTGGTTTGTTGTTGTAACTTGCTCTATGTTGGTTTCAGTTTCAATTGTATAAACAGTTATGTTATCATGTCATGCACATTACAAGTGTTGTTGGTGATGTGTAGTTTCCCACACTTATTATTTTGTCTATGTTGCTTTGTCTTAAACATATATGATTTGAACTGTGTCTCTATCTTAATTTGGCAACATAAACTAGAATGATATAGACCATATAGTGACCATAGTACATAGATATATGTTTGTTTCAGGTTGTCATCCTGTCCACTTTACTACTGAATTGGTTTACCAAAATGAATTTCATATACAACATGCTAAACCCGTGATGTGCCTGCTTGTTTCCTTTTAGAATGCTGACAAAATATTGGAGAAGAGTACCCCCATTATGCAATGGTAAAGGAAATAATGCAGATAAGATTCAAGATAGAGAGACATCCCTGTTGGTCTCCGAGAAAGCTGAAAAAAACTCTCTTGAAGACACTGAGACAACCCAAAAGTCTTGTCTTGATGTAGTGTTCGAGTTACTGGCCACTACTGCTGGCACAAGCTCTTCGAACTCGCTGCCTGAATCAGTTCGGCTTCTTGAGTCTCAACTACAAGTTGAAAGACATCTATCAGATGCGCTGTGACACGAAGCCGAAGGACTGAGGAAGTCACTGGAGAATTCAGATGCATTCTTTCTGATGCAACAGCAAGAGTTGGAGGATTTAAGTGCCAAACAAGAGAAAGCTAATAAGCTTGCTAAGCTTCTTGCCAGCATGATGGGTACCGAGGATATTGTTTCTTGAGCTCTACTGAAGTAGTTTCAGTTCTAGACTTGTTTTGCTACGGCGTTTATTTACACTGGTGGCCAACTTTGATGCCCAGTGTATGTAATATGTGTTGCTTTGTTCCCTATATTTGCACTGGTGGTGAACTTTTATGCCTAGTGGATGTAATTTGTGTAATCTTCGTAATATCATAGTGTTAGTTTCTTGCTTATTTATTCTCTTATGTAGTCCTGTTTATTTGTTTGCTTGTAGTATATTGTAGTTCTTTTTCCTTGGTTTCCTAGTTGCTGCAATAACAATGGTCCACATATGGGCCATTGTAACCATGGCCCTCCAACGAGTCATGGGATCCATGGTCTACGGGCCGTACAATCTATGGGTCGTATGATCCATGGCCAAACTACGGGCCTTATGTTCCATGGGCCCCCTATGGGCCTTATGATCACTGGGCCTCTTACGGGTTGTAGGATCAATGGGATGTATTGATCGTGGACCAAAAGCTCGAATGTGATTTGGGCCGTAAACAGGACAGAATCGGAACCGTCTGTTTATGTGCTCATG
This sequence comes from Triticum urartu, assembly GCF_003073215.2. NCBI lineage: Eukaryota > Viridiplantae > Streptophyta > Magnoliopsida > Poales > Poaceae > Triticum > Triticum urartu. Next base: position 305,358,489 of record NC_053026.1, read on the forward strand.
CCATAATGGGTCGTTACCAGGCGTAAGACGGTACATGCTTAATTTTATTACAAGCATAACGGGTCATTAATGGGTCGTAATATATGACGGGGTGAATAAGGCCCAAAGTATTAACGGGCCACGGACTGGCCGACTGTATCCACGGGCCGAATTTGGCCCATTAGAGGAACAGGCCAGTAACGGGCCATAAGTAATCGAGGGTCGGAAATAAGCCCGAGAATATGTGGACCTCAAAAGGCCAAAAGTTAACATAGGCTGGAAACGGCACAACTGAATCATGGGTCGTTAATGGGTATTAAACATTTTATTGTCTATTATGGGCAAGTGTGAAAGTGCAACTATCCCTAGGTGGTTTTGGTAATTCATAACAACATATAGCTCATTGAGCTAATACTATTCCAAGATAATTATTTAGGAAAGCTCAATGATTGGCATGGCATGGATGTGAAAGTGGAACCCTCAAAATGCTAAGGACAATGGATTGGCTCAAGCTCAAAAGCTCAAGACTCTTCATTTTATATTTTAGTGATCCAAGATCACATTGAGTCCATAGGAAAAGCCAATACTATTAAGGAGGGATGAGGTGTTGCTTAATGAGCCTCTTGCTTCATGTGCTTAGTGATATGCTCCAAAAACCCTCAACTACTTTCCCATATCCACATATGACCTAAACTCTAAGCCAAACTCGGTCCTACCGATTCTTCCTATCCGGCGCCACCGAGTTTCACTTGTCATTAGCCACTGCCAAACCCTAGCAATTCGGTTCTACCGATAAGGATCTCGGTCCCACCGAGATGGGGTTGCAAACTCTCTATTTCCCTTTCATAACTTTTCGGTCCCACCGAAAGAGCGAATTGATCCCACCGAGATTGCAATGTAAACTCAGTGTTTCCCCTTTGTAACTTTTCGGTCTCACCGAGTTCCACTCGGTCTCACCGAAAGAGCAAATCGGTCCCACCGAGTTTGCCTGACCAACTCTCTGGTTAGCTAATTACCAAACTCGGTCTCACCGAGTTTGTGTAATCGGTCTCACCGAGATTACGTTATGCCCAAACCCTAACCGAATCGGTCCTACCGAGTTGCATGTTAGTCCCACCGAAATTCCTAACGGTCACTAGGTTTACTATTTCGGTCAGACCGAGTTTATTGATTCGGTCCCACCGAGATTGGAAAACTGTGTAACGGTTGGATTTTGTGTGGAGGCTATATATACCCCTCCACCTCTTTCTCATTCAGTGAGAGAGCCATCAGAACACACACATCATTCCAACTCATATGTTCTGAGAGAGAACCACCTACTCATGTGTTGAGACCAAGACATTCCATTCCTACCATATGAATCTTGATCTCTAGCCTTCCCAAGTTGCTTTCCACTCAAATCTTCTTTCCACCAAATCCATATCCTATGAGAGAGAGTTGAGTGTTGGGGAGACTATTATTTGAAGCACAAGAGCAAGGAGTTCATTACCTACACACCATTTGTTACTTATTGGAGAGTGGTGTCTCCTAGATTGGCTAGGTGTCACTTGGGAGCATCCGACAAGATTGTGGAGTTGAACCAAGGAGTTTGTAAGGGCAAGGAGATCGCCTACTTCGTGAAGATCTACCGCTAGTGAGGCAAGTCCTTCGTGGGCGATGGCCATGGTGGGATAGACAAGGTTGCTTCTTCGTGGACCCTTTGTGGGTGGTTGCTTCTTCGTGGACCCTTCGTGGGTGGAGCCCTTCGTGGACTCATGCAACCGTTGCCCTTGGGTGGAGCCCTGTGTGGACTCGCGCAACCGTTACCCTTCGTGGGTTGAAGTCTCCATCAACGTGGATGTAGGATAGCACCACCTATCCGAACCACGGGAAAAACATCCGTGTCTCCAATAGCGTTTGAATTCTCCAAACCCTTCCCTTTATAATCTTGCAAGTTGCATGCTTTACTTTCCGCTGCCAATATACTCTTTGCATGCTTGCTTGAATTGTGTGATGATTGCTTGACTTGTCCTAAAATAGCTAAAATCTGCCAAGAACTAAAATTGGGAAAAGGTTAAGTTTTTATTTGGTCAAGTAGTCTAATCACCCCCCCCCTCTAGACATACTTTCGATCCTACAAGTCACCGCGGGCCTTTAAAGGGCCTAAAGATACAAAAGGCCACATATGGGCCGAAAGACGTCATGGGTCATACATGGGGCCGAAAGTGACAACATGCTGGAATTATATTGGATGACGCTATATGGGCCGAATTCGAGAAGGCCATAACGGGTCGTGAGTTAATGGGCTATACGTGAACAGGCCGTTAACAGACTTTCCATGTGCCAGGCCGCTAGGTTTTGACCAAGTCAAACGGTCAGTCTTTTTAACCTAAATGGGTCAATGTTGGGTCGTGCCACGTGTCGACGTATCATAGGTGCCTCCTGTCCATTGGACGGTTGACATCTGTCCCAACGCGGACCTAACACGTGGATCCTTCGGCCAATGAGATTTTTACACGTGGAAAATCACCATTGGTCGGAGCTGTTGACGAGTTATCAGATCCAAAACCGGACCCGATAGCTTAAGGACGACCCGTTGTGGTGGATGCCACGTGTCAGTCACCCTTGAGGAAAACACTTCCATGATACGGCATTTTTGGTCATGGAAGTGAACACTTCCATGATGATAATTTTTGTATTGTCATGGAACACTTCTACGACAGCACAGGTACCACTATCTTGATTCTATCATAAAATCGTCGTGCATGCATGATAGAAAACATGACCTAATGTGACAAAGATGTATCATCACAGAAGTGTTTTTTGTGTGTAGGGAACCCGTAGGTGATGAATTCATTAATCGCTGACAATTGTATACCGGTAAGCATTTGCCCACAACAAACGTGGCTTATTAGCATAAATCGTTTGTGTTATTATCAGTCTTCCAACACATTTCTGATTGCGGACGTGTTTGCCGCATATCACACACATCTTATTAAGTTGAATCGTTTATGTTGTCTTGGCTCATCGCAAACAGTTCATCTGAATGAACTGTATGCCATCTATCGCACACACTTGTATCTGACTGACCATTTTCTGTTGTGTTCCCTAATCGCAAATAGTTCATCCGAGTGAATTGTATGTCGTATATCGCACACACCTTGATATGGCTGACCGTTTCTGTTATTCTGTCTCATCACGAATAGTTCGTATGGATCAACTGTATGCCACGTATCGCACACACAACTATAATCTGAATTGTGTTTGATGACTCCACCATCGCAAACAATTCATGCCATTTTTACGGTTTTCTTACACCGTCATTTGCGATTTATGCATCGCACACAATTTGAAGGGTCTCTGATTATAGTGTTGCGTTAGCAGCATCCTGCAGTAGTATACACGGGCATCGGCCCAAGTCACTACGCATAGGCAGGTCAGAAGTTCCTGGCGGGGTTCCAGGGAGGTTCCGGGCTATCCATCTATCCAGAGAGTCTGCATGCTCGAACGGCGCTTTTGAGTGTTTGGGTCGGAAGTCCCGGGCATCTTCTGGAGCCTTCATCTTGACGCTTGTCATCTCCTCCTCTTCTGCTCCTTCTCCTTCAACTCTTGGTTATGGGGCGGTTGTCGTATCTATGCACACATAGCATCTTCATTTGAGGTAGTAACCATGTCTCGAGGGAATCAAAGGGAAGCTCAATAAGAGAGTTGACCTCGATTATGATAGATCTTGCACAAGCTCTTTGTCATTGGTCTACTAGATATGTTATGAAGCATCCATCGTGATAACCATAGGATGCTCCGCATCACGCTTCATCCATCCTTGGCGCCATGGCCTCTAGGGTCTCCCTCTGTGGCTCGAGTTCGTCAGAGTCCGATGCCCCCTCGCCCTCTCCTCCCCATGTGGTGTCGTCCCCTCCCCCCCCCCCCCCCCCCCCCCCCTGGGGGCTCGCCCCCCCCCCCCCCCCCCCGGGCCGCTGCGGCCGTTGCTGCGGTCCACCATCGTCGTCCCAAAGATCCTGGGCACTCCCTTTGGCCCCGTGGTTCAGGGCGGGGCGGCGGGTCCTTCCCGTGCCCCAGCTCGCCGGCCGGCCAACGGGGGTTGGCAGGTCAAGGAGAGCAGGCGCCCGCGTGCCCTGCGGCCGCGCGCTCTGCGCCAGCAGTGTCGTCGCCAGGATGGGAGGATGCGCGTGTTGACCGCTCCTCGCCCCCCTCCCTCCTCCAAGCTCTCGGTGGAGCTGTACGGCTGCTGCTATAATTACGACAGCGAAGGGCACATCTCCAGGGTGTGCACCAACCCCACGCTCTGCGTCCGGTGTCGGGGACCTGGGCACACCTCTCGTGGTTGCACTCGCCCGCGCAGCCCATCTCCGGTGGAGCAGGAGCCGCGCCTGCCGCCTGCTCTTCGGCAGTCAGCGGCGGATGGCCCGCCCCTCGCCCCGTCTTCGGTCTCGCCTAGGCGCTCACAGTCGGATCTTCCGCCCCCGCTGCCTGGCCCTCCTCCGCCCGGTGCAGTGCGCCTGTGGAGTCAAGTGGTGCGGGAGGCGCCCGCGGCGCGGCCGCTGTCGGTGTCAAAACCGGCGGATCTCGGGTAGGGGGTCCCAAACTGTGCGTCTAGGCCAGATGGTAACAGGAGGCAAGGGACACGAAGTTTTACCCAAGTTCGGGCCCTCTTGATGGAGGTAAAACCCTACGTCCTGCTTGATTAATATTGATAATATGGGTAGTATAAGAGTAGATCTACCACGAGATCGAAGAGGCTAAACCCTAGAAGCTAGCCTATGGTATGATTGTTGTTGTGTATGTTGTCCTACGGACTAAAACCCTCCGGTTTATATAGACACCGGAGAGGGTTAGGGTTACACAAAGTCAGTTACAATGGTAGGAGATCTACATATCGTATCGCCAAGCTTGCCTTCCACGCCAAGGAAAGTTCCTTCCGGACACGGGACGAAGTCTTCAATCTTGTATCTTCATAGTCCAGGAGTCCGACTGAAGGTATAGTCCGGCCATCCGGACACCCCCTAATCCAGGACTCCCTCGGTAGCCCCTAAACTAGGCTTCAATGATGACGAGTCCGGTGCGCAGATTGTCTTCGGCATTGCAAGGCGGATTCCTCCTCCAAGTACTTCATAGAAGATTTTGAACACAAACATAGTGTCCGGCTCTGCAAAATAAGTTTCCACATATTGCCATAGAGAGAATAATATTTACACAAATCTAATCTGCTGACGTATTCCGTAGTGTGACACACCACGGCCAAGCCTTTATCCGAGTCGTTTCATTATCCCACCTCAGCGCGTCATGCGAGGCGGTTTCCTTGGCACGTCTTGTTAAAGAAGAGATCGTGTCCCCTTATTCCGGGATTCTCATCAATACGGGCGTGGGTAACACAACCGCGCCATTGATTACGGTGCTTGGAGATAAGCGAGTTTTACCAGGCTGGTGGGGACACGTAGTTGCGTCCACCCATATAAGGGGATAAGGATCCACCTTTTCACCTACGCCTTCTTCCTCCCTTACTTATCCATTCTCGCGCACTCGAGCTCCAGCGCCCAAGTCCGCACTCCCCACCTCAACCTTCTCTAGCCATGTCCGGAGCAGGAGGCAAGTGGATGGTCTCCTCCGTCACAGAGGGACACATCAAAAAACTGAGGAAGGCCGGATACTTGTCTAACGACATTGCGTACCGACTTCCCGAAAAGGGGCAACTCATCCCCACCCCTAGGCCCCATGAGAGGGTGGTGTTCCTCCCCCATTTCCTCCACGGACTGGGCTTCCCTCTTCACCCATTTGTCCGGGGGCTCATGTTCTACTATGGCCTGGATTTCCACGATCTGGCCCCGAACTTTGTCCTCAACATCTCGGCGTTTATCGTCGTGTGCAAGGCTTTCCTCCGCATCCGCCCCCATTTCGGCCTATGGCTCAAGACTTTCAATGTCAAGCCGAAGGTGGTGCACGGCAACCAGGCGAAGTGTGGAGGCGCCATGGTGGGCAAGATGGCCAACGTCTTATGGCTTGAGGGCTCCTTTGTGGAGACCCTGAAGGGGTGGCAATCGGGGTGGTTTTACATCACCGAGCCGTGCGACCCCTAATGGGTCGCAACCCCCGAGTTTCGATCTGGCCCCCCTACGCGGCTCACCTCCTGGAAGGAGACGGGCCTGTCATGGGGTAAAAAAGGAGAGCTAACCGGACTCCAAACATGCGTCCAAACCCTGGTGGACAAGAAGCTCAAACTTGTCAACGTAGTCTAGGTTATACTCATCCGCCTAATCCTCCCATGTCAACAACGGGCTTTCAACCTGTGGGAGTTCGATCCGACGCAGCACCAAACTCTGAGCAGGCTCTTCGACATGACGTACGAAGATGCCTGGAAGGTGCTTTTCAAGGGCGCCAAGGCCCCCGCATCCGCTACCGAGGATCGCGGATTCAGTACGCAGCGTCACGCTCATGCGGTAAGTTGTTTTTTCCTTTTACAGGGTATCAGTTTTTCATGGTTTGACTCCATGCGGGATCTAAGCTCCCTTACCTTTGACGGGATTGGCGGGTGATGTCCGGACAGATCAACTGTCCGGCTCCTTTGCCCGAAGGCCCAGCGGACGCTCGCTTGGCGAAGCTGCTAGTTCCGGCACCCTATGTGGTGCCGGAGAAGAAGGCTGCGAAAAAGGCCACGGGGACTCGAAAGAGTGCCCGGCGCCAGGAGGTGTCGGATCCATCATCCGACGGTTCCGAGGCGCATTCCTCCCGTGAAGACGAGGAGGAAGAAGAAGAGACCTCTCCCCCTCCAGTGGGAGGAGAGAAGAAAAGGAAGGCCGCCCTCTCTGGGGAGGCCGGAGGGTCCAAGAAGGGGAAAACCCTTCCTCCGGACTACTCCACCGACGCCAATGACGGCGGAGAGGAGTGGCCACCCAGGGCCAAGCCCCTGGCAAAATCGTAAGTATCCGGATACCAGAGTAATTCATAGTATTCGTTTATTGCACAGCTTTCCCTTATGTCGAATATGTTTATGCAGCCCTCCCAAAGACTGGCTCGACGCGTCGTCGAGCGGCTCACTGGACTCATCGGATGTGAACTCGCTTTAGACGGCTTCCTCCCCCCCCCCCCCCCCCCCCCCGCCCTACGGATGACACCGAAGTGTTGTCCCAACAGGTTCCAAGCCGGGAGGAGGTGGTCCTGGAGGCGCCGCAAGGCGACCTCCCGGACTCCAGGAGTAAAGGGGATGAAACCCCCCAGGGCTCCAAGTCCGGCTCTAGGCCGGACACCGCTCCGGAACCTTCAAAGGTTCCAGAGTCCGGCGGGGGACCTCCTTCCAAGAGGAGCAAGCCCACCGTGCCGGTGACCCCCGTCCAACCGGAGGCGCCAGACAATCTGTTGGAGGCGCTCCAAGGCGCCTCCATCGACGAGGAGCACCGCACCATTATGAGTGCGGTGGTCCAGAAGGTTCAGTCCGCCAAGAGCGGACTGACTAAAGCTTGTACTAGCCTTTTAACAGGCTTTGAGGTAAGTAAAGAATGTGTAAATAATAATACCGCATAGACAGTAGCCCCTGATGCTCTGTTTGGCGTTCGGGAAGAAAAGCCGAATATAGGATCAAATAAAATTCGCAGGAGTCTAACAAAAAGGAGTCAATATGCGTATGCAGGCTTCTCTGCTTGCGTCCGCCGCACTGACTGTGGAAGTGGACACGCTAAAGCAGAACCTCGAGCGGTCCGAGAAAGAGCTCGGGCGTGCCAAGAAGCAGCTCGAGGACAATGAAGGTAAGAAATACCTTGTTTAAATAAATATAAAAAGGTGCAATTGCAAAAAATGACGGGATTATCGTGGCTATTGTAGGGGCCACGTCTGAGGTGGCGACCCTTAAGCAAGCGCTGGTCGAGGCCAAGAAGAGGGTGCCCACGGAGCGCATCGAGCGAGAGAAGTATGAGGCCGAGGTTGGCAAGGTATGGCAAGAGCTCCAGGCTCTCATGGAAAAACATGAGAGTTTGGAGCTTGACTCAAAGACGCGAGCGTCCGAGCTCGCGGTGGCTATTGAAAATGCCAAGTCTGCCAAGGCCGAATCCCAGAAGACCCTCCACGAATTGGATGAGGTGAAGAAGATAGCGGCGGGTAAGGCATTCTTTATGCAAAGCAAACACATAAACGCGAGTTACTTGTTACTTACCCGAATTCGGAGCTCTCCAGGAGCGTTCGCAGATCTTCCCCGGAGTGTGTCCGATGCCGCCGCATTCTATCGAGCCGAGGAGGGAAGCTCGACAGAGAAGGTGTTCTGGTCTCAGTATGCTGAGGCCGGACACCCCGTGCCCCTGAGCGACCAGCTGAAGCAACTAGTCGAGCTCCACAAGGCGGCTGAACATGCCATGAAGGGCCTCCTAGTTCGGCTGTGGCCTGGACAGGCTCTGCCTGGGAGCTATTTCGGGCTGGTGCGGCGGTTGGTGGAGGCCTGTCCAAGGCTCGAAGTCATCAAGCGCTCCGTCTGCATTGAAGGTGCCCATAGGGCCCTTGCCCATGCTAAGGTGCACTGGGGCAAGTTGGATGCTGAGAAGCTTGTGAAGGACGGGCCACCGCCGGGGAAAGAGCATCGCAAGCCCAAGAATTATTATAAGGATGTTCTGAAGGGTGCCTGCCTTGTGGCAGATGAATGTTCTAGGGATGTAATTTTTGAGTGAAACTTGTTCATATGCGCTGAAAACTTGTTCATATGCGCTAAGCAATGCTGTTGGAATTTAAAATATTACCTTCTGTGCAGCTGTTTATCAATTCTGAGAGATGGCAAGTCGTCGGCTTCTACCCCCGTGCCGCTAGTGCTGGGGTGTTGGGGATAAACCTGAGCGCTCTTTTTCCCATGTTTGGGTCCTTCGAGGGAGGCGCTCGGCCCAACAAACAAGGCAATCGGACTATAATGCGTGAACACTCTCACTTAGCCATAGAATTCTATAATTTTAAATTTTGGCGAAGCCCCTGGTATTCGGAAGACCGAGTTCGGGGCGCTATCCACGCCTTGGCCGGACAGAGCCGGCTCCTCGCTCTAAGCGGCATAAGTCTTTAGGGACTAGAAAAACCTCTCGAACAGCGACCAGCTCTCACTTCATCATGACAGTCAGTTTTAGTTTTCTCCATTGAGGTGCTCGACCCAGCTCAACTGGGGCACAATCGCAGTGGTTCTCCTAGTGCTACCTTAGCCGATATAGCAGAACGTAAGGCACCAAAACATAGGCGCCAGGCAAACCCAACTATTGACCCAAGACATGATTCAGAGCTGATGCATATAATGCTATAAGTTCAGGGTGCCACACTTGTTAAAGTGTTCGGACTTCTCACACCATATTGAGGGGTACTAAATCCCCTGGCGTATTTTGGTCGTACCAAAGTGTACGGATGCAACATGTTGTTAAGGAACATATATTAAAAAAGAGTAATGCAAAAATAGACAAAATCTATGCATTGTTTATTAAAGAGGGCTGCGATCAAAGCAGAACGATACAAATAATGCGATAAGAAAAAGGTTGGACTATGTAACATGTCCGTTCCAGGGGTAAGCTGCGGAATAGTATGCGAAACAGGTATACTGCTCGTGATAGAGACCACCTGGGAGTTCCGTAATGCAGTGTGGCTTGTCTGCTTCCCTGGTTCTTGCATCGTTTGTGCGGCAATTGAACTGCCGAACAGGCCTTCCGAAGAGTGGAGTCCTGAAAGCAAGAGAAAATGAAAAAATCGGCAGCCCCTGGTGCGGTTTAAGCCGTGTTTCGGGCATGCCGTGATGGTGCCCCTCCCCCTGTACCCATGGTATTTCTAGAGCGTAGTTATGTACGCGAAGTACTGGTATCGCATTTTTGCGAGGGCAGGGGTTGGGGCCGCATTGCTACGCCTGCTCGGGGTCGTGCCAAGTGGTCTTGTTGTAGGTTACTCCGGGCGCGCTTGACGGTGTCCGGTCGTTTAATGGCCGGACTGGAGAACTGCCTGGAGAGGCTGCTTTGTACTTCTGCTGCAAGGGCCGCCGTGTGCTCCTCCGTTCGTAGGGAGCATTCGGTGTTTCCATTGACCGTAATTACTCCTCGAGGGCCTGGCATTTTGAGCTTAAGGTATGCGTAGTGCGGTACCGCATTGAACTTGGCGAATGCGGTTCGCCCGAGCAGTGCGTGATAGCCACTGCGGAATGGGACTATGTCGAAGATTAACTCCTCGCTTCGGAAATTATTCGGAGATCCGAAGACCACTTCAAGTGTGACTGAGCCTGTACAGTTGGCCTCTACACCTAGTATTACGCCTTTAAAGGTCATTTTGGTGGGCTTAATCCTCGAGGGATCTATGCCCATTTTCCGCACTGTATCCTGGTAAAGCAAGTTCAGGCTGCTGCCGCCGTCCATAAGGACTCTAGTGAGATGAAATCCGTCAATAATTGGGTCTAGAACCAATGCGGAGAATCCTCCATGACGGATGCTAGTGGGATGGTCCCTTCGATCAAAGGTGATCGGGCAGGAGGACCATGGGTTGAACTTTGGGGCGACTGGCTCTACCACGTATACGTCCCTTAACGCGCGCTTCCGCTCCCTTTTGGGGACGTGGGTTGCGTATATCATGTTCACCGTCCGCACTTGTGGGGGAAACCCTTCTGTCCACTGTTGTTCGGCGGCCGGGGCTCCTCGTCGTCATCGCTATGCAACCCCTTGTCTTCATTTTCGGCATTTAACTTGCCTGCCTGCTTGAACACCCAACAATTCTTGTTGGTGTGATTGACCGGCTTTTCGGGGGTGCCATGTATCTGGCATAAGCGGTCGAGTATTCGGTCCAAACTGGACGGGCCCCTAGGATTTCTTTTTCCGCTGACCGGATTTAGAGCCTCTGAATCCGGCATTAACTGCCGTATCCTCAATATTGTCGCCGTTAATGCGGCGCTTCTGCTTGTTGTGACGCGGCCTGCTACTACTGTCCCTGGTATCCGAATTACCAGGGTTCTTGGTCATATTGTTGCTACGAGCAAGCCAGCTGTCTTCTCCCGCGCAAAAGCGGGTCATGAGTGTCGTGAGTGCTGTCATAGACTTCGGCTTTTCCTGTCCAAGGTGCCGGGAAAGCCACTCGTCACGGATATTGTGCTTGAAGGCTGCTAGGGCCTCAGCGTTCGGACAGTCGACTATTTGATTTTTCTTTGTTAGGAACCGTGTCCAGAATTGCTTGGCCGATTCCTCTGGCTGCTGAATTACGTGACCTAGGTCATTGGCGTCTGGGGGTCGCACATAAGTGCCTTGGAAATTGTCGAGGAATGCGGCTTCGAGGTCCTCCCAACAACTGATTGATCCTGTTGGCAAGCTGTTAAGCCAATGCCGAGCTGGTCCTTTAAGCTTGAGTGGGAGGTATTTGATGGCGTGGAAATCATCGCCGCGGGCCATGTGGATATGAAGGAGATAATCCTCGATCCATACCGTAGGATCTGTTGTGCCATCATATGATTCGATGTTTACGGGTTTGAAACCCTCGGGGATTTGATGATCCATTATTTCGTCTGTGAAGCATAGTGGGTGTGCGGCGCCTCTGTACTGGGCTATATCACGACGTAGCTCCAATGAGCTTTGTCTACTGTGTTCGGCCCTGCCGAATTTGTAGCCGGCGTGACGGTTACCGTCTCAAGCCGTGGGGCGCCCACACGATCCATAGATCGATCTTGTTTGCCTTGCCTTGTCCTCCAACATATCTCATAAGTCCGGTGCATATTCTCATGCCTTGGTACGGGGTGCGGCTTGAGTGGAGGGCCGAGAGGCCTCTCTGTCGCGGCCACGAGGTGGCCGGTCGGCCGCATCAAGTGCTTCCTCCTCTAATCGGGGTAGCAACCTGCGCTTTGGGTAGCTCTTGGAGGGGCGTTCGAGTTTATGCTCTTCGGCCGCAAGGACTTCAGTCCATCTGTCGACTAGCAAATCTTGGCCAGCTCTAAGTTGTTGCTATTTTTTCTTGAGGCTTCTTGCCGTGGCCATAAGCCTGCGTTGAAAACGCTCTTGCTCGACGGGCGCCTCTGGCATGACGAATTCGTCGTCGTCGAGACTTGCCTCGTCTTCGGAGGGAGGCATATAATTATCGTCCTCGACCTCTCTGTCTGCCGCTCTCTCATGAGGGCTGGTTTCTCCATCCTCCTGTGCTAAATCTTGCTGAAGGGGGTTTTCTTTGGCACTTTCTGGAGTATTATTATCTCCCGTGCTGGAATCATCGTATTTGTTTTGGCGGGATTTTGAGCAGCGCCGCTAACGCCGGCGCTTAGGCTATTTCTTGGAGGGGTCATCCTCCACTGTTCCATCGCCATCTCCTTATTTTGGCGTGTCCACCATGTATATGTCATATGACGAGGTGGCTTTCCAGGGCCTGATAGGCGCTGGTTCTTCATCGTCTCCTTCATCGGCGTCCATACCGTCGATGTCTTCGGAGTCGAAGTCGAGCATGTCGGTTAAGTCGTCGATAGTGGCTACAAAGTGGGTGGTGGGTGGGCTTTGAATTTCTTCATCGTCCGAATCCCAACCTTGCTGACCGTAGTCCGGCCAGGGCTCTCCTGATAAAGAGAGATACTTCAGTGTCTTCAGAATATCGCCGAAAGGCAAGTGCTGAAAGATGTCTGCGGTAGTAAACTCCATAATCGGCGCCCAATCGGATTCGATCGGCGGGGGCGCAGAGGGTTCGGAGTCCGGAGAGGAGTCCGGCTCCTTGGAGTCACGAGTCTCGCAGAGTGCGGGGCTGGTGTTCGGCTCAATCGCCGTTGGGATCGCAGCCCACGAGGCGGCGTCCAACCACCCATCCTTGATCGACGCAGTTGGCTCCGAATTAAGGGTTGAAGCCGATGTGGGTGCGGCCTCCAGGGCACTGTTCGGCGGCAGAGCTAGATCATGCTCATCGTGACAGTGCGGCGCGCTCGGCAGTGGCTTGAATCCGTCGAAGATCAAGTCCCCGCGGATGTCAGCCGTGTAGTTTAAACTTCCAAATCTGACCTGACGGCCAGGGGCATAGCTTTTGATCTGCTCCATATGGCCAAGTGAATTGGCCCGCAGTGCGAAGCCACCAAAGACGAAGATCTGTCCGGGGAGGAAGGTCTCACCCAGGACTGCATCACCATTGATGATCGTAGGAGCCATCAAGCCTGACGGCGACGACACAGAGGAACACTCAATGAAAGCACCAATGTCGGTGTCAAAACCGGCGGATCTCGGGTAGGGGGTCCCGAACTGTGCGTCTAGGCCGGATGGTAACAGGAGGCAAGGGACACGAAGTTTTACCCAGGTTCGAGCCCTCTCGATGGAGGTAAAACCCTATGTCCTGCTTGATTAATATTGATGATATGGGTAGTACAAGAGTAGATCTACCACGAGATTGAAGAGGATAAACCCTAGAAGCTAGCCTATGGTATGATTGTTGTTGTGTATGTTGTCCTACGGACTAAAACCCTCCGGTTTATATAACACCGGAGAGGGTTAGGGTTACACAAAGTCGGTTACAATGGTAGGAGATCTACATATCATATCGCCAAGCTTGCCTTCCATGCCAAGGAAAGTTCCTTCCGGACACGGGACAAAGTCTTCAATCTTGTATCTTCATAGTCCAGGAGTCCGGCTGAAGGTATAGTCCGGCCATCCAGACACCCCCTAATCCAGGACTCCCTCAGCCGCCGTCCGTGGGGGGATCTGCGGGGCCAGTCTTCTCTGCCCCATTTGGTCTGCTGGAAGGCCAGCTGCCGCGGCAGGAGTGGCGCGGTGAGGATCCGGTGGAGGCCTGCTTTCTTGAGGCAGCGGAGGACACAAGAATGCTAGAGGAGGAGCCGGCTCGTGCTGTACTGGTCACCGTCATCGGCACCAGACCAGCGGTGGATGTAGGCTCGGCGGCGAGTGCGCTGCACTCGACGTTCGATGCCGACCCAGCGGAGATGTCCATTCGCCATTTCTTCCCAGAGGGTTTCCTGGTGCTCTGCCATGATGGGGCACTGCGGGAGCGCATGGTGCGGGCTAGGTATGCGGAGGCTCCCTGGTTCGAACTTCGAGCTCTCTCTGCGACCCTGGCTCCGATAGGCTCAGGCTACGGCGGCGGCTGTCGGTGTCAAAATCGACGGATCTCGGGTAGGGGGTCCCAAACTGTGCGTCTAGGCCGGATGGTAACAGGAGGCAAGGGACACGAAGTTTTACCCAGGTTCGGGCCCTCTCAATGGAGGTAAAACCCTACGTCCTGCTTGATTAATATTGATGATATGGGTAGTACAAGAGTAGATCTACCACGAGATCGGAGAGGCTAAACCCTAGAAGCTAGCCTATGGTATGATTGTTGTTCTGTATGTTGTCCTACGGACTAAAACCCTCCAGTTTATATAGACGCCGGAGAGGGTTAGGGTTACACAAAGTCGGTTACAATGGTAGGAGATCTACATATCCGTATCGCCAAGCTTGCCTTCCACGCCAAGGAAAGTCCCTTCCGGACACAGGACGAAGTCTTCAATCTTGTGTCTTCATAGTCTAGGAGTCCGGCTGAAGGTACAGTCCGGCTATCCGAACACCCCCTTATCCAGGACTCCCTCAGTAGCCCTCGAACCAGGCTTCAATGACGATGAGTCCGACGCGCAGATTGTCTTCGGCATTGCAAGGCGGGTTCTCCCCCAAATTTCGTGTACTTGTTGAATAAAGTCCGGTTTCTTATAGATGTTGCGCTCCTTGGCTTCTACACCCAATAATGGCCACTTCCCACGTGTCAAACGAATATAAAAAGTCTGAGTGTTTTTACATTCACACCCCTAGCCGCGTAAATGAGCTGCCCTACTTAAGGGGACGAGGATTTAGATCCAAACCACATCTTCCCCCCTTCGCGAGTGTTCATTAGAGCGCATCCAACAAAGGTCCATTCCACCATGGCCAGCCATCGCAACTCCTCCTTTCGCCCTTCCAGCCCTCAGCCTGGATATTGGGAGAGATGCTCCGTCCCGCATAGCGAGCTAGTGACGCTCCAGACCAAGGGATTTCTCCCCCCGGCCTATATGATCCCGGTTCGAGCCGGTCTTGCCGTCTATAACGTCGAAGAGCAAGCGGAGAGTGCTCCTAATCCCTCCAAAGGAGAGCGGGTGTGCCTCGTCCCTTATTTAATAAGGGGGCTCAGATTTCCAATCCATCCATTTCTCCGGGGCTGCTGGAGTTCTACGGCCTCTAGCTACATAATCTCACGCCTGCCTCCGTATTGCATATCGCAGGCTTTGTAGCCCTCTGCGAGCTATTCTTGGGTGTTGAGGCTCATTTCGGGCTGTGGAAAGAGCTATTCTGCCTCGTGCCCCGTTCCAAGAAGGGGTCAATGTATCAAGTGGGCGGAGCCGAAGTGTGGCTCATCGCCGGGACCGGATATCTGTCCGGAACCCCAAAGAAGGCGTCTGAAGACTGGCCCTCAGAGTGGTTTTATATAGAAGACGTCCCGCTGCCAGATCCTGTCCGGATCGGCCTCCCTGAATTCGATAGTGCTCCCTTAAAGAAACGCCTAAGCTGGCATCCATGGAGCCCTCAGAGGGAAAGTGACAGGGACGTTATTTACCTGATGGGCCGGATAAGATTGTTAGCTCATTCCGGACTGACCATGATCGGGGTCATGGCCGCATGCATCATGCGAGGGGTGTAGCCGCTACAGTATAGAGGCCACCCCATGTGGGACTTCAACGGGGAGGACGACACCACCCGCTACGGCCGTAAGGGGCCGGATTCGGCTGCGGATCTAATAAAGACCTTGTCCGCTTTGTACAAGGGAGAAGAGGAGGATTTTCTCCGCGTCGACCCAAAGGGTGGATTTTCCATGTACAATCCTCCAAGCTGGGTGAGTGGTCACATCTTGCCCATCCGTTTTATATCCCCATTGTTAAATATTCAATCTAGTGATTTCAACGCAGGAACTGCGCCAGGCTGTTAAAGAAATAAGCAGCCCTCCTCCACAACCCGAGGACCCAGGACGGTGCCTCGACCTGGCCTCTCAAGAGGATCCGGACTTATCTGTGGAGCTGATTGATGGAGTGTTCCATCAATTGAGCAAGGACAACGCCTTGGTGGCCATTACGGCTGATTACCCAGGGCTAATCCCGGCCTCCCAAAAACGGGAGGCCGAACCTGCGGCGACAAGCCAACGAGGGGCCGCAGGGCCCCGTGGGCAGAAAAGAGGTGCAGTCCGGTCCGAGGCGCCAGCGCAAAGGTATGATGCGCCCCCTTATCCCAGGTGTTATACCTTCGAGGAATATTAACACTTGTGCTCTCTTTAGGACAAAGAGACCTCGCCGAACTATATTCGGAGAGACTACCAATCGCGCTTCCACCAGCCAGGCTCCAAAGCCTGGTCCGGAAGCGGAGCCGAACACAAGGCGCGCACCGGACGCTCCTCCGATGGAGGATGTGGACAGGTTGTCGGCCACCAACTCTGAGGTGGAGAGTGCCATGAACCACAGGCGTCGCCGGACAATTCTTCGCGACGCTTATTTCTCCCAAGAGGCGTTAGATGCCTTCAAGTTAGGAGATGCGTACCTCCGTGCCGCTCAAAATGGTCTAGCCAGAGCCACGAAGCAATATGTAAAAGACATACGGGTAAGAAAATTTTGGTAATTATATATATATATACCAGTAGCCCCCGAGACTTGAAACAGTTAGAATAACTGATTTAAGGATCATTTGTTATGCAGGTTCTTACAGAAAAGAATTCCCTACTGTCCAAGGAGCTGGAAGAGTGCAAAGCCCAACTTGAGGCCGCACTAGCCGCGGCAGGGGAGCCCAAGGAGACCCCCTCTGGTAATATACACTTCGAAAGATAAGTATTTTGTGAAGCACGACATGGGTGCGAATCTGACAAATTAAATTGCAGATGGCGCCGGATTGAATCCGGAAAGACAACACCTCCTACGCCAGCTAAGGGCTGGTGAGAAGGTGCTGACAAAGGTGAGGCGGGAGAAGAACGATCTCCAAGATGCCAACACCAAGCTGGGCATCGAGCTGAAAGATGTTCGTGTCCAGCTGTTAGACTCCGTTAAGGAGAATCAGCGGCTTCGGCGCGGCATTTCTAGTAAGTGCTTGAACGAACCTTTGAAAGAAAGTTCGGCGGGGAAGTCGACTAACAGAGCAATGTCTGTAGGTGTGCTAACAGGTCGTCCTGCAGAGGAGATGCCCGGTTCTACGGGTGACCTTCTTCCCGAGCTCTCGCAACTGCTCGATCGAGTTCGGCAGGCGATGCAAGGCGTCGTCCAGGCCCTGTGGCCATCCATCTCGATGCCCGAAGGTCTTGAAGAGCTTGCGGAGAAGCTAAGGGGAGCACGGCAGCGCTTCCGATTGTGGAAGATATCGACATGCCGTCAAGGCGCTAGGGAGGCCTGGGCCATGGTGAAGACACGGTACACAAAGGCTGACCCCAACCACATGGCCGAGGTCGGTCCTGTGGGGCCCGATGGGAAGGAGATCCCTGTAAGCTTAGTGTACGGCCAAGTAGAATTGGCCACAAAGTATTCCCAGCGGGACTGTAAATTAGACAGCTTGTTAGATGGTATCGAAGAGGAATACAATCAGTCAAAATGACTATGTAATGTAATTGACATTTATAATGCCTTCTAGCCAGATTGTAGATCGTTTGTCATGGCCGACCTTTTCGCTTCAGCCTCGGGACCTGACGGTTCGGAGTGTGTCCAAATTCCCATGCAGTTATATAAGAACCGGGAATGCATGGAGACCAGGCGTAGGGGTCATTAGTGCGTGAACAGACAAGTGCCTGACTAGTTATGTTATATTACATAGTTAGTAAGAAACATCTTCCAGGGAGAATAGTTCCGTTAGGGGTTCCTTTACCTGGGCGGAATGCCCTAAAGTGCATGTCCATGCTACGAAAATAAACGTAGGAAAAACAACTGGGGGCATATAGATAAATAAAATAAAAAAGATCATCTTTAGTTCACCGACCGAATATTCCCTTAAGAACACTAGCTTTCGGCTTCACCCAGTCTGAGGTACACATCCGGCTGACCAGGCAGTAACAATCGCAGAGGTGCTCCCTTTACCACTTAGCCGAACAATCGGGAACGTAGGGTAAGCACAGGAGCCAGGCAACCCAGCCTGGCCAAAACTTAAGTCATATCGATGCATATAATGTTGAATAAAAGATACATGCGGAAGTGTGACACATGTGTTGGGCATGAAGCCCGTATAAATAAGCTTCTATTTATAGAAGCCCCCAGGTTTAATAAGCGCGGATAGCGCGTCACTTTATGAGCCTTTAAAGGCTATAAGAGAGAGAGAGAAGAGGAATGTAAGACAGAAAGTATATATAAAAAATGGACAGAGGAAGGAGACGAACACAGAGTCCGGCGCTAGGCATAGAATCTTCGGAGACGGGCTGCGTTCCATGGGTTCGGCTCGAGTCGGTTATCCGATGCATCTCGCAGGCGGTACGCTCCACCAGTTATGACTTGGTCAATTATGAAGGGACCTTCCCACTTGGGCTTGAGTTTGTCCTTTTTCTTGTCTGGCAGGCGTATTACTAATTCGCCAACGTTGTAATTTTTGGCCCGTACTTCTCTGCTTTGGTATCGTCGAGCCTGCTGTTGATAGAATGCGGAACGGGCTTTTGCCACGTCGCGCTCCTCCTCCAATGCGTCCAAACTGTCCTGCCGATCGAGCTCGGCTTCTCTTTCTTCGTACATGCGCACTCAAGGTGAGTCATGAATTATGTCGCAAGGCAAAACTGCCTCTGCGCCGTACACCATAAAGAATGGTGTGTATCCGGTGGTGCGATTCGGCATGGTCCGCAGCCCCCAGAGTACGGAGTCGAGCTCCTCTACCCAGTGTGTGTTAGATTCCTTGAGGGACCGCACTAATCTGGGTTTGATGCCGCTCATGATAAGACCATTTGCACGTTCGACCTAGCCGTTAGTTTGTGGGTGATAGACGGAAGCATAATCGAGCTTGATGCCCATGTTTTTGCACCAGAGTTTTACCTCGTCGGCCGTGAATTTCATGCCGTTATTAGTGATGATGTTGTGGGGGACGCCGTAACGGTGTACAACCCCGGATATAAAGTCTATCACCGGTCCGGATTCGGCCGTATTAACAGGCTTGGCTTCTATCCATTTGGTGAACTTATCCACCATGACCAGTAAGTATTTTTGCTTGTGGGTTCCGCCTTTAAGGGGTCCAACCATGTCAAGCCCCCAGACCACGAAGGGCCAAGTAATGGGGATAGTTTGGAGGGCGGTGGGTGGCATATGGCTTTGGTTTGCAAAGAGCTAGCAACCGGTGCATCGCTGGACTAAGTCCTGAGCGTCTGCCCGGGCCGTCGGCCAATAAAAGCCTGTACGGAAGGCCTTGCTTACAAGGGACCGAGCTGTAGCGTGATGACCGCCGAGTCCAGCATGAATTTCAGCCAGGAGGTTCCGCCCTTCCTCTTCGGAGATGCACCTTTGAAGGACTCCGGTAGTGCTTTTCTTATAAAGCTCTCCCTCGTGGACTTTGTAGGCTTTGGATCGCCGCACTATGCAGCGTGCCTCATTTTGGTCCTCGGGGAGTTCCTGCCTAAGAAGGTAGGCGAGGAATGTTTCTGTCCACGGGGCGATGACGGCCATTATTACGTGGGCTGAGGGTGTTATTTCATTGGCGGAGCCGCCGATTGTGTCAGAATGTTCGGTATCGGGCAGTGCGGTTGGGTCCGGGCTGTTATTGTGTGGCTCCCCTTCCCATACTACGGATGGCTTGAACAGCCTTTCCAAGAAGATGTTAGGGGGGCTACATCGCGTTTTCCGCCGATGCGTGCTAGGACATCTGTCGCCTGATTATTTTCCCGGGCTATATGGTGAAATTCAAGCCCTTCGAACCGAGCTGACATTTTTAGGATGGCGTTGTGGTAAGCTTCCATCTTTGGATACTTGGCGTCGAAGTCTCCATTTATTTGGGATATTGCGAGGTTCGAGTCCCCGCGCACCTCTAGGCGTTGAATGCCCATGGATACTGCCATCTGGAGACCATGTAGAAGGGCCTCATAATCGGCTGCATTGTTGGAGTCGGTGTACATAATCTGGAGTACGTATTGAACTGTGTCAACTGTGGGGGACGTCAAAACAACGCCAGCCCCCAGTCCGGCCAACATCTTGGAGCCGTCGAAATGCATGATCCAATTTGAATATGTGCCGTACTCTTTAGGGAGTTCGGCCTCCATCCATTCTGCGACGAAGTCGGCCAAGACTTGCGACATCATGGCTCACTGTGGCTTATAAGTTATGTCAAACGGGAGGAGCTCAATGGCCCATTTTGCAATCCGGCCCGTTGCGTCACGGTTGTTTATAATATCGTTAAGTGGTACTTCCGAGGCTACTGTGATTGAACACTCTTGAAAGTAGTGCCGTAGCTTCCGGGATGCCATGAATACCGCGTACGCAATCTTTTGATAATGCGGGTACCGTGTTTTGCAGGGAGTGAGGACATTGGACACATAATAGACCGGCTTTTGAAGGGGGAATTTGTGTCTGTCCGCTTCTCGTTCGACGACGAGCACTGCGCTTACAACCTGATGTGTTGTTGCAATGTATAATAGCATTGGTTCGCCAATGTTTGGTGCGGCCAGGACTGGGTTTGTTGCCAGTATGGCTTTTATTTCATCGAGTCCGGCCGTGGCTGCATCCGTCCATTTGAAGTGTTCGGTGCGCCGAAGGAGGCGGTAAAGGGGTAGGGCCTTTTCTCCCAAGCGGGAGATAAAGCGGCTTAGAGCCGCCACGCATCCGGTTAACTTTTGTATTTGTTTGAGGTCCTTTGGGATATCCAATTGCAACAGAGCTCGGATCTTGGCTGTATTTGCTTCAATTCCTCTACCGGATACAATGAAGCCCAAGAGCTTTCCGGCTGGAACGCCGAAAACGCATTTTTCCGGGTTGAGCTTGATGTCGTATGTTCGGAGGTTATCAAATGTGAGCCTCAAGTCGTCTACTAGAGATTCAACATGTCTTGTTTTGACGACCACATCATCTACATATGCCTCCACTATTTTGCCGATCTGGCTTGCCAGACATGTCTGAGTCATGCGCTGATATGTTGCACCGGCGTTTTTGAGCCCGAAGGGCATCGTGTTGAAGCAGAATGGGCCGTATGGTGTGATAAATGCCGTTGCGGCTTGGTCTGGTTCTGCCATCTTGATTTGATGGTAGCCGGAATATGCGTCGAGGAAACACAACGAATCGTGTCCTGCGGTAGCGTCGATAATTTGATCGATGCGGGGGAGGGGGAAGGGATCCTTTGGGCAAGCCTTGTTAAGGTTTTTAAAATCAACACACAGGCGCCAGGATTTGTCCTTCTTTGGTACCATCACCAGGTTTGCTAGCCAGTCCGGATGTTTTATATCTCTGATGAATCCGGCCTCCAATAGCTTTGCTAGCTCCTCTCCCATGGCCTGTCTCTTAGGTTCGGAAAAACGCCAAAGAGCCTGTTTGACAGGTTTGAATCCTGTTTGGATATTTAAGCTGTGCTCGGCCAGCCTACGTGGGATTCCTGGCATGTCTGAAGGGTGCCAGGCGAAAATGTCTCAGTTCTCTCGTAGGAACTCTCGCAGTGCGGCGTCTACATCAGGGTTTAACTGTGCCCCGATGGAAGCTGTTTTATTGGGGTCCGTTGGATGGACTTGGAATTTGACTATTTCGTCCGCCGGTTTAAAGGAGGTGGACTTGGATCTTTTGTCGAGTACCACATCGTCCGTATTCACCATAGAGCGCAGCGCAGTCAATTCCTCAGCCGCTAGGGCTTCGGATAGTGCCTCGAGGGCTAGTGCGGCTGTCTTGTTTTCGGTGTGGAGTGTTATGTCCGGATCACTAGCGAGAGTGGTGATCCCGTTAGGCCCGGGCATCTTGAGCTTCATGTACCCGTAATGGGGTATTGCTTGGAAGATTGTAAACGCTTCCCGCCCTAGCAGAGCATGATAACCGCTGCTGAACGGAGCCACATGGAACGTGACCTCTTCGGACCTGTAATTATCCAGCGTGCCGAACACCACATCTAGTGTGATTTTTCCTGTACAGCGCGCTTCCCGACTGGGGATTATTCCTCTAAAGGTTGTGCTTCTTCGCTCAATGCGGTTCCAGTCTATTTCCATTTTTTGAAGGGTTTCCTCATAAATGAGGTTCAATCCACCGCCGCCATCCATGAGTACCTTGGTAAGACGAAAGCCGTCCACTATTGGACTGAGAACCAATGCAGCTGGTGCTCGGGCTGTTCGGAATTTAGGTTCATCACTGGCGTTAAAGGTAATAGCCGTGTCACTCCATGGGTTTATTGTTGCTACTTGGTAGACTTCGGCAAGGCTGCGGAGTGTCCTTTTTCGCATATTATTTGATGCGAAAGTCTCGAAGACTGTTAATACCGTATTGGTGTCTCTGGGGTGGCTTTCTGTGGCCTCCGGAATTAGGAGATTTTCGCCAATTTTGGCCACCTGCCGGAGTATCCAACATGCTCTGAGGCTGTGAGTTGGTGTGGCGTCCTTTGTACTGTGAATTTTACAGGGTCCATTGAGCCATCCTTCCAGTACGGTTCAATGCCCTGTAGAGGGTTTTTGCTTTTTAGTGCTTGACCCGGGTGTCTGGTGATGATGCACCCTTTTATTTCGGACTGAGTTTGTATTCAGGGCCGAATTGTCCCAAAATTTGATTTCGGTTTTCCAGGCGCTTTCCATCGCACAGTACTTTCGTACAATGAACGCCAAGTCAGCGAAGTGTGTAATATCACGGCGACTTATGGTGTTGAGTATTCCCTTGTCCGTGCAATTATTGCAGAAGATTGAGATTGCGTCTTCCTTGCGGCAGTCCCTTAGCCTGTTCTTAACCAGGAGGAATCTGGCCCAGTAATGATGTACTGTTTCATCGGGCTCTTGCCTGATTTTGGATAGATCGCTTATGTTGGGGTGGGTGGGTGGAATTAAATCTGAAGCCTCACCCCATCTGAGGCTCAGAGGCCGGGAATTTCCGAACTCGAAAATTTGGATTCCTGGATGTTGTCCAATGAATCCAGCCCGTCGCCTGACTCTAAGTTCAGGTCTTGAGTGATATCCTCCCCTCCGCGGGTATCCGGCTTGGAGGGATCGGGAATCCGGACGTAGCGAGTCCTTAAGATAGATGAAGGGTCGCCGCACTGTCCCTCTACCACGGCAACGTGATGGGTGACTTGGGGAGAGTTAATCTCTCTCAGATCGGGTTTAGGCCCAATTTGGTCGTAATCCGTAGCGACTCCAAGAGCTCGTTTATGGAGGAGAGCTCCATTGGATCTAACTGCTCGGCGAGTTTCGAGCTGACATGAAGGTTGTTTTCGATGGCTCGAGAAGTCATCATCGGCGCAGAAGCCGAACAGGCGATCATAAGAAAACCACCTAGCCAGAGGGTTTGGCCGACAGCCAAAGCTCCCTTAGCAACGGCGCTGTCTTTAAAGACGGGGCGAGGCATCCTTCCTGATGGCGGTGACACAGAGGAACTCTCAATGAAAGCACCAATGTCGGTGTCAAAACCGGCGGATCTCGGGTAGGGGGTCCCGAACTGTGCGTCTAGGCCGGATGGTAACAGGAGGCAAGGGACACGAATTTTTACCCAGGTTCGGGCCCTCTCGATGGAGGTAAAACCCTACGTCCTGCTTGATTAATATTGATGATATGGGTAGTACAAGAGTAGATCTACCACGAGATCGGAGAGGCTAAACCCTAGAAGCTAGCCTATGGTATGATTGTTGTTCTGTATGTTGTCCTACGGACTAAAACCCTCTGGTTTATATAGACACCGGAGAGGGTTAGGGTTACACAAAGTCGGTTACAATAGTAGGAGATCTACATATCCGTATCCCCAAGCTTGCCTTCCACGCCAAGGAAAGTCCCTTCCAGACACGGGACGAAGTCTTCAATCTTGTGTCTTCATAGTCTAGGAGTCTGGTTGAAGGTACAGTCCGGCTATCCGAACACCCCCTTATCCAGGACTCCCTCAGCGGCCTTGACTTTCCTCATCCCTGTCTCGTTGCGGGGCGTGCCCGCCCATGCCTGGACCCAGAGAACGGCAAGCGTGATCCTGCGGGGACTCGGTTATGTCGTGGACATGGACGAGAGCACGGCGAACAGGACGGACATGGAGGATTTTCGGGTCTGGATCCGCACAGACCGGCCCAGGCAGATTCCAAGGCGGCGCATCCTCTACATCGATGAGCCCAGGCGCACTCTTTGGTACGAGGGTGGGGGAGGACGGCGGTCGACTGGTGCTCGGTGCTCCACGGCCCTATGGTACCCCATCGACATCATCGTGCTGGCGGATGGAATAGAAGATGGTGGGATGCCCGAGGATCGGCCGGCGCCACCACCACCGTCGCCGCCTCCATCATCGCCGTCTGGGAGAAATGGCCACGGTCAGGAAGGGCGGGACCGTCACTCTGGTGGAGGTTCGGCAAGTACGGTAGAATCGACGGCGGCGCCACCGCCGGCGGGCACGCGCGCCCACATTCAATCCAGGAGCGGCTAGCAGGGTCACATGATCAGCAACAGCTGGCTTTCTGACGTCAGGGACTCCTTTGTGGATAGGGAAGACCAGCCAATCGGAGGAGACGCATGGAGGAACGACTGCTGTCCTCGCTTGCGGACGGCGTCAGGTGCGGCCCCAGCTGTGGCTGTGATGACCGTTGGTTCCCCGCCCTCGGTTCAGCTTGCCAGATGGCGACAAGGCGGGCAGCCGGGCTCGGCAGCTTTGCAGGTGCTGGGGCCCCGTGAATCAGTGTGTGTTCCGGTTGGTGGACAGAGGTGCGATGGTTCGGTCCGGATTGGCTCGGTGCAAATCCCGCTGCAGGACCGGGATGAGGATGAGACTAACGGCGATGTGTTAGGTGAGGAAGGACCGGAGCTTTCGCTGTCGCGTTCTAGAAGCGGCAAAGATGGAGATGGACAACAGCTGTCGTTGTCGATGTCGGGCAGCATGGATGTTGGGGACATGCAGGTGGAGCCATGGGATACTTTCCTGGTCAGCCTATCAAAGGGAGAAAGCAGTCCAACACGGAACCCAATTGCAAGCACGCCTCTCCAAGCAGATAAGGTGGAGCATGTGGAAGTGATGGTGCGCCCGGCGCATGATCCCGTGCCATGCAGGCTTTTGCATGGGGAGCTGGAGACCCCACAAGGAGATTCGGTGGCCCATGTAGAGGTGGTGGAGGGCCCGGCGCGTGATCCCGTGCCATGTAGGCCTATGCATGGGGAGCTGGAGGCCCCACAGGGAGATGGAGCGGGCCAATCGGGGGATCCAGCTCCATGCACTCCTACGCCCGTGCATGTGGGTCCAACTACCCCTTTCCATGTTGATGTGGGTGATTTTTGCGCGGGTATGTGCGTAGGGCTCTCGCCAGTTCTATCCAGGCCGGCTGCGCGTGTGGCTGCCAACCCAGGCCGCCAGGCAAGGAAGAAACAGAGATGGATATGACTCCAAGGCGCAGCGCAAGGATCGCTAAGCATGCAGCGTCAAAACAACAACAGGTGCTGATTCGCAAATTGTACCTGGCAAATGAGGGCGAGATCATTTCAGATGATGCATTGCGGATGTACATAGAGTTGTTTTCAAGACCACTCTCGGAAGCACACATCACGGCGGTCTTGGCCTTGTTTGGCTGGGAGTCACCATCGGTGCCTTTGGCGGACGGCCTTGAAGTGGTCTAGCTGCCGCGGCGGCTGCGTGGATGTGTGGGTCTTTGTAATGAATGCGCAACCGTTGAAAGTGCTAGTGTGGAATGTCCGTGGGCTAAACGCCCGGGCTAGGAGGAACGCCCTTTACCAAGTGGTCACAACAGCAAACCCGGCTATTGTCTATCTTCAGGAAACCAAGCTACATGATGTATCGATAAACATTGTTCGGCAATGCCTCGGTAATAAATATGAAAAATTCTTTTACTTGCCGGCTCAGGGCACTCGGGGTGGAATTTTGGTGGCTTGGGATGCATCCGTCACCCAATTGTCCAATCCACACTATACTTCTCATACATTGACCGCTCTCGTCAAGTGTCCGGAGGACGAGCAGGCGTGGTGGCTCACATGCGTGTATGGTCCGCAGGAAGAGGCTGAAAAGCTAGAGTTCTTGCAAGATTTGGTGGACATCCGTGACTTGCACGCGGGCCCTTGGGCGGTGGCTGGAGACTTCAACCTGCTGGCTTGGCAGGAGGATAAGAGCAATGCTCGGATTAACCGAAGAATGTTGGGAAGGTTTAGAGCCAAGCTAAACTTGCTTGAGCTTAAGGAGCTTTACCTCAATGGGAGGCGCTATACATGGTCAAACGAGAGGCAAAATGCGACGTTGGAGAAAATAGACCATGTGTTTGTCTCCAACGAGTGGGACGAAGCATTCCCATCATGCTTCCTCTCTGCCCTTGGGACAACGGTTTCGGATCATTGTCCACTCATGTTGGATATGAACATGGACATAAGTACGCGGAAGAGGTTCAAGTTCGAGGCTTTTTGGATCAAAGAGGAGGGGTTCATGGACATGGTACGGATGGCGTGGGACTCGACATCGGTGGCTACAAATGACTACCTAACACTCCACAACAAGCTGAGGGCAACGGCGATCAGCCTTCAACGGTGGAGCGCTCGATGGATTGGGAATGTGAAACTACAAATATTGATTGCAATGGAGGTCATCAAACAGTTGGATACGGCCATGGAATTTAGGGCGTTGTCGGATGCGAAGCGGGATTTGAGGAGTTGTTTGAAGAGAAAGCTACTTGGGTTATGCTCTCTTGAGAGAACCATTGCAAGACAGCGATCGAGATTACTGCAGTTGCGCGAGGGCGACGGGAGTACAAGGCTTTTCCATCAGCAAGCAAGCCATTGTCACAGGAAGAACGTCCTCCAGATGGTAAAGTACAATGGGAACATCTACTCCGGGCAGGACGAGGTGGCGTCCGCGGTGGACGCGCATTTTGGTGCGGCATTTGGCAGTGCTATTCCTAGAAACTACACACTTAACCTAAGTGAGTTGAGCTTGCCGCAACTGGACCTATCTCAGTTGGAGGAACCCTTCACCTATGAGGAAGTGGAAAATGTCATCAAAGCTATGCCTCCGGATAAGGCGCCGGGACCGGATGGGTTCACTGGCCGTTTTTACGCCACATGCTGGAACATTATACGTGACGATTTCATGAGGGCCATGAATTGTTTCTACAATGGGGATGTTCGTGGAATGGCTGCAATCAACAAGTCCCTAGTGACTCTTTTACCCAAGAAGGATGGTGCTCTCGAGGTGACAGATTTCAGGCCAATCAACCTTGTTCATGGGGCTATAAAAATCTTTGAGAAAGTGCTTGCGTGCAGATTGGTGATGCAGTTGCCAAAGCTTGTGGGTAATCATCAGAGTGCGTTCTTCAAGGGCAGATCGCTACATGACAACTTCATGTTGGTGCAATGTACTGCTCGCAGGCTCAATGCCCTACGGAACCCAGCAGTGCTGCTCAAGTTGGATATATCGAAGGCTTTTGATTCTATCCAATGGCCTTTTCTGATTGAGGTGATGCAGCATCTTGGATTTGGGCCTAGGTGGAGGTCTTGGATCTGTGGGATTCTTGCTACATCCACCGCCAAAGTTATAGTGAATGGAGACCCCGGGGACACCATTTACAACTGCAAGTCGCTTAGGCGGGGTGACCCGATATCACCAATGCTTTTCATCCTCACCATGGAGCCTCTACAAAGGATGTTTGAGCAAGCCACGAGGAGAGGCATTTTGGAGCCTTTGGCGCGTTCGGGAGTAAGGCAACGTTTATCCATCTTTGCAGATGACGTGGTGGTGTTCATTAAGCCAAAACCGTTGGAGCTGGAGATTAGTAAGCGAATCTTTGAGATGTTTGGGGAAGCGTCGGGGCTGCGGATAAACATGGCGAAGTCAGCTATTCTTCCTATAAGATGCAATGATCTGGAAATCACATTGGCAAGCATAGAGCTGGGATGCCCGAGAGGATCATTCTCAATCAAGTACTTGGTTTACCTTTGTCCCTAAGGAAGCAATCGCCGGCGCAGCTGTAATACCTTGTGGATCAGATGGCAAATTGTTTACCGAGGTGGAAGGCGGCACTTATGCCAAAAAGTGGGCGCCTAACTCTGGTCCAGTCAGTTCTATGCGCCATGCCCATACATGCCATGATGGCTTTGGATCTCCCGATGAAGACTATTGCTGCGATGAACAAAGTGTGCAGAGGTTTTCTTTGGTGCCGGAGGGCCGCTGCCAATGGCGGAAATTGCGTTGTCGCCTGGGACTCGGTGTGCACACCGAAATGGGCAAGAGGCCTGGGGCTGCCAAATCTTAGATGGCTTAACATGGCCATGCAGGCCCGGTGGCCGTGGCTGCAACGGGCGGACGTGTGTAGACCATGGAGTGAATTTAATATCCGAGTTCCAAGGGAAGCGAAAAGACTCTTCCAGGCAGCAACAAGGAGCGAAGCAAATGCTGGGCTTAACACACTCTTTTGGGAAGATCGTCGGATCGATGGCCTGAGGGTTCAAGACATTGCGCCAAATATCTATGGCTGAATCTCGCGGAGAGTCAGATCGACGAGACTGGTGGCGCATGCCATTGCGGATGGGTCTTGGGTATTGGATGTTGGTCCCGAGATAGGTGATGAAGCTCTACAGGAATTCCTCTCGTTATGGGTCAGAGTGAGTGTATGGGAGCCTAACGTGGATATGCCGGATACGATATCTTGGGCATGGGAGACTAATGGACATTACTCGATGAGGTCGGCATACGCGGCAATGTTTTGGGGCAGGACTGTTGAGCCCATGGCGGAGCTGACTTGGAAGTCTAGGGCGCCTTCCACTTGCAAGTTCTTTACATGGCTTGCGTTGAGGGACCGATGTTGGACCTCGGATAGACTTGCACGGAGAGGACTACCGCATCAGGACGCATGCCCTCTGTGCAACCAGGAGGAAGAAACGATAAACCATGTGCTACTAACATGCGTGTTTGCCAGATCGGTATGGGCCGTCATATGTCAAGCTCTGGGCAAGTTGGACTGGACACCGATGGCGCAGGATACCCTTGGCTCATGGCTTAGGGAGAAGCATGAGCCTCACGGCCTACGGCGAAAGGGTCTGCATACGATCTTCATTCTAACGCTTTGGGAATTATGGAAGCATCGCAATGCGATTGTGTTCGACGGAGCGTCTCCGTGGATGAGTGAACTTCTGGGTAGGGTAAAGTCAGAGGGCATGACTTGGCTGAGTGCCGGCAAGTTTAAAGGCAACGTTGATGATTTCTTCCGTGGATTGTTAGGTGGGCTAGTAGTGAGGAGTGAGTTGTAACGAACTCTTGTAAACTATGGTGGAGGCACTCTTTTGCCTTTTTTCTTTAATATATAATATGCACGCTCGTGCATATTCGAGAAAAAATTATAACACCCCGGGAAGCACTCATCAGGGGCAGGATCTCCGACAACCAAGGAGAGGTAGAAACATCGGCGCGATGCTTCTCTCCTTATCGGGTCACCTCGGCCCTTCACGATGCACGCCGTGCGGCGTGGCTTGTCGGATATGCCACTGCCAAGGCCCATATTCCATCGGCCGACAATTTGGGTCTTACCACTCAGCTCTCCACGTCTTGGTTTCTTACCAAAGTCTTGTCCAGTCCGCTGCCATCCATCAAGATGGATCCTGGGTGGTAAGGCAAAATATTGTAGGAGGCTGCTACAAATCTACCAGATGATTTCTGTAGGAAATCATCCGGCTCGACAGCCATCCGATCTGACAAATGGTGGCCGTTCGATAGCAACAAATAGAGCCGTCGGCTTTCTTCTCTGTTCTTCACCATCACGCGACTACTTCCCAGGACCGGAGCACCTACTACCTTGTCTTTCTTCTCTATTCGATCTGCGCAGCACCGGGGCCGCCGGCGAGTGCCTCCGGAGACACTGCATCGCAGCACCGGGGCCGCCGGGCGATTGGAAACACCGGCAAAAAGCTTCAGTGACAGCTTCCATGGCAGCACAGCATGGGGTGAAGCACCGACGGCGCTCCATTGCAGCCCCGGTGGTACTCAATTGTAACCCCGACGGAGATTCAACGACCCGATGCGCTTCATTGCAGCTCCGGCAACACTTTATTGCAGCCCCGGCAGAGCTTGAACGACCTGTCGACGAGCGCTGCATTGCAGCACCGCCGGTCGCCGGTGAGCATCTGTCGTGTTGCACAACAACGCCAGCCACTGCAGCCTTGCCGCGCTCCGTCGTGTTGCACAACATGGGCGACCAGTGCAGCGTCGATGCCCTCCCTACTGCAGCGGTGCCCGGGCGTCGTCTTTTGCAGCGCCGCTAGCCACCCCCACAACACTGCTGTGCAGCCGGGGGTAGTTCGCCGGTGGCCCGGGTATGCAGCGTCGGCGCGCATAGATGCTGAGCGAGCAGCCGCCCGCGCTGCACCGCCGGATTTGCAGCCCAAGCCGGCGCTCGCGCATAGGCGGCCGTGACCCCTCGCTCCCCAGATGGTGACCAGTCCCTGGCATCCTCTGGACCCATGTGCTTGCAAACGGCGACGGTGGTTTGCAGTGGCGATGCAGAACGTCGGTGTTGCAGGAGCAGGGGTTGAAGCAACGGGAGGCGGTAGCGGCGCCGGTCTAAGGCGACCGACGATGGCCGCTGGTGTGTGGTGTGCGGTGTGCTAATGGAAGAAGAAATAGAGGAGATTCAGCCATGGAGACGAGTGAAGCTAGCAATGCGTGGGGGGAGGTGATGGGTGGACCGGGTGAATGGGAAGAGATAGGACTAGGAGAAGAGCGGTGGGCAGGCTCACGGGTACACGTGTCGTACCCGTGTCAGGCAGCAGAGACGGCTTACAAGCGAGAGAAATCAATCGGTGGAAAATAAACGATTTCCAATATTGTACTCCCACTAACCCAAGTAAAAACATTGAAACTACAACCAACATCCGAGATGGCCACGCTCCAGCAGAATAAATCAGATGGCTGTCTAGCCAGCTGATCACGCGTGGAATCAGTCAGACGTGTAGTGCAGGTAGGCCTATTTTTCTTGGTAAAGACATTAAAACATGAGACAAATAGATGCAACACCAAACACCCTGCACTGATACACTGAAATTTCAGCCTGCGTAACACCACCATCAGATGAGATAAGCCTCGTCCAGCCTCGAGTACTAGTCTTAGAACAAATAATGACTACGGCAGCCCTCATCCAGCCTCGAGTACCAACATAATGAGTACGGCAGTGTTAACACCTTACATGCAAAATTAGACCGAGCTAGTCGAAGTAGCTACTGTTTCTAACAAACCACTAAAATAAACTACAAAGAAACTACTCTGCTCAACTCTTAAAACTTCACCAACAGCTTCAGCAATTGCAGATGCACAACAAAGACCCAAGCCATGGTCCAGATGAAAATCCAAGATGTCAGTTAGCAATTGGGCAAGCAAAAAGTGTGTTAGGCCCAGTTTGATAGCAAAGTATTTTTTTAAGTATTTTGAGAATACTCCCGACACAAGAGCAAGCATGTAGACTGCAGAGATGATGCTCAAGATGCAGCAAGCAGACCAAGAACAGGATCTGATCAAGATAAAAGAGACATAATCAATTGATACACTATAAACATCTGGTACAGTTGACTGCAGTGGACAGACTAGAGCACTATTTCATCTGCACATTGTCACTAAATCCATTACAATATGGCTAATTAAATTACTACAAGTTCGGATGGGAAAATAACAATCGGTACATTAATTCCAGATCTCCCATTAGGCACTCCTATAACTACTAACTAAGCATTTAGAACAGTATCTTACCTGGTGTGCCGTGGGATCTAGAAAACAGAACTTGACTCAATGCATATAGCAGCATACAGGCCCGTTTCCACAGTCCATCCAGCCCGTACAACATTCTTGTCGAGCACCAGATACTGATCTACAAGCACTTCCAAAGTCGCTAGTTTCAAAGTCCCCAAGACATGTACACGAGATTCAACAGGCAGTGCAAGAACATGCCGAGACAAGGGAAGTTCGAATATTGTGCCACTCCGTCTCATGAAATGAACAGCATCATCCTCAACTTGATTTTTGAAAATAGTGAAGCCAACTGGATAATTTTCAACAGATAATACAAGCTCACCCTCCACTTTAGGGTGCACATAGAAACTGTCATCAGGGTGAGAACAAGGTACAAATCGAATTGAAGAGCAAACCGCATTGCTGAAAGTCACCGAGGTGATGTTCACAAAGCCACCTCTGATAGAAATTAAATTGCTCCTGGTTTTGTCAAGGGGATCATCATTCAACAATAATGTACTCTCGAATACTCTCCCAGGTATTTCAGGGTCTTCAGGCTTGAAAGATGATTCAACCGGAACATCAATTTCAATGATCCAGCACCCTGCATGAGCAGTCATGGGACGGCTCGGGCCTTCAAGAGCAAGAGAGTCCTGCATATATATTATAAAAACGTCAGCAGTAATTCACCACCATCACTAAAAGAAAAGGATAATTTAGTTTATGAATAAATATCATACGATGAAAGCGGAAGGTTTTTTTCCTATATGCTCTGATAACCAAATGGAGCGTCTTTTAATAAACTGGTCCTTTTCTCCTTCCTTTGACTCATAGATTAAAGTACCACCTCGATCATCATAAAGTACAATGGTCTTTATCAAACACAAATTTGTGTGGATACAGAAAATTTCGAAGAGTCTGGCCTGTAGGAAAATATGGTTCTGAGGGGATAGATTTCTTGAAGAAGTTAACAATATCTTCCTCAGGCGAACTCCCAACCAAAGTAGTTTCACTCGCACTGATCAGTCCTTGCACCTCACCCAAATCTGGTTCGTGTAAAGAAATCAAAGGGGAGTTAACAGCAAGAACATTAGAAGTTTTACTGCGGATCAGCTCTAGCAGCACCTCTAATCCACGTATCACTGGCAGCAGCATCGGATCCAAACCACGTCCATGTGAAGACAACGAAGAATCGGGTACTAATGACAGCACCTGACCCAAACCAGTTGTATGTGCAGATCCTAGAGAATCAGGTAGCAATGGCACCATCAAAGGTTCCACGCTTCTTCTGCTGATGATCAAAGATTCCACCCCTCTTTTTGTGATGACGAAAGGTTCCATGCTTCTTTTGCTGATCGAAGGCTGAACCCAGTTCTTGCCGCTGGTCAATCCTACCATGAAAGCCATTGCTATTTTGCTCATCTCACTGGTCCCTGGCCTGCTATCATTATAATTTTCCTTCTGTTTTCCACCATCACGGCGACCTTCCAGGTTGTCATCACAACTATCAAATGGTCCAGATCCAGGTGTGTTTGTTTCTTTGTCATTACCATGTCCAGACAGTCCAGAGCTAGATCCGATGTCTTTTGCTCTTTGTCATCACCACCAGATGGTCCAGGCTCCTTTGATCCTTTGCCATCGTCACCAGGTGCCATGGGTCCGGGTCCGTTCTTAATAATTCCAGGACCCTTCACGTTGCA
The DNA here is from genome assembly GCF_003073215.2 of Triticum urartu. NCBI lineage: Eukaryota > Viridiplantae > Streptophyta > Magnoliopsida > Poales > Poaceae > Triticum > Triticum urartu. Next base: position 305,391,894 of record NC_053026.1, read on the forward strand.
AACCAGATTATGCACTTTAATTGCTTCATGTCTGAATCGCAACAAGATTTTAGCCACTAAGTTGTCCTCAAACTTAGAATCAATAGGACCATTGTGGACCTTATTTGACATTACCTTCCAATGCATCATATACTCATACAAGAGTTTTGTCAGGCTTGAACGACTCTCATTCCAGTTCTCATTGACAGATATGAATAGATTAACGATAAGTGAAACTTCAGCTAAAACCACTGCATTCCGTGCTAATGCCTCTTGCACTTCTTGAATGAGTCGTTGTTTTTCAGCCTCACTCACATCATGGTTTGATAGAATACTGTGGTCATAGTTTGACAGCACTTCGATGCCATGTGAAAATTTCTCCATATTTAGAATTATGCCCAACAACCTCTTTTCACAATCACCTTCTGGAATCGGTCGAGGTCTTTCGTAGTTCAGGATGCTTGGGTAGTCTGTGCTACAGCCAAATGCAACAGAACCTTTGATTATTCGCAGACAATCTTCCTTCACAAGCTCAAAGATTTCACCCTTCTTGTTACTGAAAGCACAAAGGTATAAGTTATCACTACTCATGTAAATCCCGGCTCGAGCATTATCTTTCTTCATTTTAATGAACATCCATCTGGGTGGCTGTTTATTAGGTGTCTGATATTCCAATAGGCGACATGATTCTTTTCCATGTCGAAATGTAAAATTCTGGTCATGATCACACAGCCGATCACTGAAGTAGCTGATAAAATTACTTAGAGAACCTTCTTGGCTTGGGTTAAAAAAAGTCTCAATCAGATCAAGTTTAAAATCTCCCAATGCAAGGCTGTTCACAACAAGAAAGGTTTAGACAGAATTCTCTTTCAAATTGAAGCTGGTCTAAATGGTCTAATACACTAAACAATAAGAAAGGATGGCAATGCAAAACACAAATGCATAGAAATGATTATTTGGATAGAGCATCTTAGAGAAATATGGGTATAAGTGCTAATCAACGAAGAAGTCCTAGGTTCGTTCTAATGAAAAAAATTCTAATGATATATTTGATGCTAATTATATGCATATGCAAGTTCTAATAAAAGAAGTCTTAGGTTTTCAAAGGAAAACGAGCTCATCTATGACTACTGTGATTAAGATCTGAATTGGAGAAAAAGGACATGCCAATCGACGAGAGAAAAAAAAGATCCCCTTTATAGTGTTATGTAATGGAAGGAGTAATTAAAACTTGCAAAGAAACTACTAGAAATGTGGAATTCATCGAGGATGTGTCCCAGAATTACCTCACAGGCATTTGTTCTTCTGATAGCTTGTGAATCCACTGTTGTAAATCAGAACATTTTAGGACAGGATTTTCATATAATGGAACTGAGTTCTGCTTCTTCCGTTTGTTCACAAGCCAATCTTTTGCTTGCAAAGCTGCGATCTGCATGAGAAATAAAAAATTAGGGCACCTCCACATACCTAAACATGAACACTGACAAATACGTCTAGACATTCAATCATACACACTTGGTAACAACGATTCCAGTACTGGATAGACAAGGAAATAGTTAAAAACTAAGCACAGCACATAGTTGTACGTATGTGTAATAGGAAGGGACAAACCACACTGCAATCAAATAAAACAAACATCTGTAACATTATGCTAACAAATCCATAATTATACTTCAAAAAACTTGCATCAACCTTTCTTTTCTTATTGGCAAATATGCCAGTTCCCTCCAGCTGAAAGATATTTTCTAGCAAGAATTGCAACTCCTCCACCAAACTCTCTCTCTCGGCTACCAATTTCAGTGCATTAATGGTTTTGACAACGCACATCAAGAATCATCACCATTTTAATCCATTTGCAATCTATGTAACCAACAAGATAAACAGAAAAACATGCATCTCATACCATTTGCAGATCTTGGTCCAATTTCATGAAGTGTTCCTTTCTTTCACCATCAGGAGGAAGACTTAGCTTCTCTTCTATTCTGAGAACACTATTCCAATCTTCAGAATTCGCTGCAGACTTCAATTTTTCGCGCATGCCATCGAACTTTTTTCTCATAGCTTCACCAGGGTCATCTCTGTCAGCAATCGTCTTTTCTTGCTTCGCCTACAGCAAAAAACATAGATGCTGTCAGTCAAACACAAAAGCTCTTCAAAAGCAAGCAATGAGACTAATGTGATAATGCAACAATATGATTACAAACATAAATTTGAATTCATCCTAACCAGAAAATAGAATTACCAATTACCAAGAATATAAAGTTCACTAACTTCCGAACAAAATCCTAGTACTAATTACGGATCACGTCTTACAAAATTTCTTTCACTTGTAAGATGTTCAGTATTGGCCAACCTTTCTGGAGAAAAAGATAAACCTTACGCTACTATCCCCATCCACCAAACCAAAGCTTCACCCCAACACCAACCGTTTGGTTCCAACATCTTCAATCAAATTAGCTACTCCCACCGTCCCAAAATAAGGGTCGTTGATTTAGTACAAATCAAATAGAGCACTGATTCCCCTGTTTTTAACATGAAACATAAAGTAGAGGCGCCTACGTTATCCCACCAGCTTTTGGGTGCAATAATCATGTACGCGGTAGTCACAACAACAACAGGATCAGCTTTTTATGCTCCAGCACATCCAGTTATATGTACGTCTGTTCTAAGTTTTCTCTCGACACTCTGGATTTCTATCTTGGAGTAACTAGGAATCAGCAGTTAGCTATTCAAGGGCTATGTGAGTGATCCACTGCATGCTCGTGTAATAGGCACTATATACAGGTAGAGCACTACTTGATTCATGATATTTTTATGGATTGTCATACAACAACAAATCTATAGACCATCCAAATACATGAGCACATTAGAACAGGGGCGGAGCTTAGTTGGGGCCGACCTAGGCCAGGCCCGCCCAGGATTTTGGTGAGCATTTTAATACCTATGCTTATAGCCCAGTCCACTAAGGCGGCGTCTCTATTCGGGCTATTCCACAATGAGATGCGGCTGCTCCATGGTCAACCCAAAGCCTCAAAGGGCCGGTAGCCAGCAGGTAGTCATGGTTCTTCTAAAAACCCAGATGGTCGGGGCAAGCGTGTGCTCCTCTACCCGCCAAGAGATGCAGCTGCTTGTGCACTTCTATGTTCGGCAGCAGCACAGGAACACGGAAGGAGCAGACGCCTCTCATGGCATTTCGTGCAGATCTCACATCACACAGCCGTCTGCTATTTTCTATGCGAAACCAGCACAGTCATCTGCTGGGATCACCAGCCACATGCCCACACCGCAACAGCCACCTGTTGGAATTTTGATCGCAGGTCATAATTGACCGAGAGAAAAGGGGGAGCCTTTTTTTCACCACGTATGTGCCATGATCAGAGGCACCAAATCCAACTGTTGGTTTCGGTCCCTGGTCCCTTTAGCGCCACCTATATAATGTGAGCAGGATGTACCCCTTCAAAAAAACACACATGTACGGGTCATACAACTTATTAACAACTGATCCTAAAAAGAAGGCGCTCAACTTATTAACTTATTAACAACCGACTACCACCGCTGGCCACCGCAAGGTCAGTGCCGGCAGCAACCTGTGTGTCTCCTATCGTGAAGCTCCTGCTGCTTTCTACGAGTTCCTGTTCCTGCACTTCTTCCCTACCATCTCCATGTTGCTGGAGAACGCAAGGTGTGGCCATAGGTTAACAAGGGTGCATCGAGCAGGCAAACCCGTAAGAAATCACGAACCCTTTACTGTTAATCTGTTTTAGGTGGTCTAATGCTAGGCTCAAGATCCTATTCATGTATGTCTAAACTTTTATGTCTAACATTGGTATCATGAGCATGTTTATGCCTAGATTAGATCCCTAATAATTAATGGCGATCTGTTTAAGTTGATTATTATGATTAAGACCTAATGAGTACTCCCTCTGTAAATTAATATAAGAGCGTTTAGATCACTATTTTAGTATTCTAAACGCTCTTATATTAGTTTACGGAGGGAGTACTTCTTAAGGTTAATGTACTACTATCCCTATAAAAGCGCGAGGTGCGGAGATCCAAAACAACATCACATCCGTCTATCTATCTCTGTATGGTGTGGATACACTGGCTAAAACGTGTTTGATCTAAAACACACTTGTTTAACAACCTCCACCACACCCCGCGCCTATCTCTTCTTCCTCCCATCGAGGCAGTTACGCACAATCCCCACGACCCAACAACGACTCTCACCCATCGCTACCTCCCAAGGCGGACTCCACACCTGCTGCGACGCGCACCCGCGCCGCGCTGCCCATCTCACCCATCGCTTCCTCCCCCGGTGGACTGGAGCAACCGCCGTTGTGCATCCCAGGAAGCAGGAGTCGCCGTGTCCCAGGCCTCGTGCGCCCGCTGCGCCGTCGGTCCCGTGCCGCCCCCGTGCCCCATCGTTCTATCACCTACCGCCCCCTCCTCTCCCCCTCACTGCCTGCCCCGCGCTCTCCCTTTCCCTTCAACGAATTTCAAGCACGCGGCCGTCGCCCAGATCGCGGAACCTTGAGCAAGGAGCCGTCGCCCACATCGCCTAACCTCGAGCAAGCGGCCGTCGCCCACATCGCCTGACCTCGAGCAAGCGGCCACCGCTCACATCGAGAAAGAGTGCAAGACAACCACGACGTCCAGCCGCGACCACGAGTATTTCGTCACCCACCGCCGATAATTTACCGGTGCTTCGCTTTGAAATAGTCCACATGTTATTGTTTCGTTAGGTTAAAAATTATGAGAGTTCAAAATTGTTTCTCATAATTGTATTCGATACAAAAATACAAATCATTGGGTTTAATCAGAAGTGTTCATGTTACATTGCTCCCCTGCAAAACAAATTACATTACAACCGCTAGCATTAGTACAATTGGAGAAGAACTTACACGTTGATTTTTTGTGTGGATCAACTTGCTTGAGGACCTGGGGTGCGGCATACTGGTATTCTCCATTGATTGTGTAGTGTGCGCTATTCAGGAAAGTGAGTATGACATGCAGTTTTGTCCTCACATGAGCTAGCCAATTTGGGTACGAGTGATATTCATGGAGGCCATTCTACATGTCCGGCGAACTGCCTTGTCTATATAACTCCTGATGTATTCGATGATCTAGCTGTGGAATGCGAACTTGCATCATTTTTTTGTGTGTGTGTGTGTGTGGGGGGGGGGGGGGGGGGGGGGGGGGGGGGGGTGGTGCTATTTTGAGGTATTGCTACAATGGTATCCCTTTTTTGTCCGATGATCATGTATACCACATGCTCTCCAGGTGATAACTTTCTTGTGCTTTTTCTTGCCACAGAAGGGCAGAATAAGTATGGATAAGGTGTTCTGTTTTTATTGAACAACCCCTTTTTATAAATTTTCATGCTAATTAATATGTCTTTGATTTTCCCTCTATAAATCTCCATTGAACATCCTCTAATATTTTGTGCGGCCTTTACTAGACATGTTGAAACTACATTGCTGTCTCCAACTCTGAAAACAACATGACATGTTTGATTAAAATAGGAGCCTGGGCGATGGAGTATAAAGGCACCTTCATACTGTACATTTGTACGGATGTATCAACATGTTGGCATTCACATCAATCATGTATATTTTACAAGCAGATTTGTATGTTACATTTAGACTGAATTTTACCTTTCCCATGTGTAGGCATATGAAGCATTGAAGCTGGAAGTCATGTGATCAAAGTAGGTTATAGCTGTCTACTTTTGAAAATCATAGCATTTATCAGCTTGTTTTACGATTATTTCGGATTGGGATGATTGGGTTGTCATCATGATTCATAGGAGGATAAGCACCAGCGACGAGTAACTGGGAAGGAGAGGCTGATACTTGAGATAGGTTCTACGATGATACTGGAGAATAGCATGGATTAATCTTCAAATCCTACTAGGCAGCGCTTCACCATGAATGGCTACAATGGCAGCGGAATGGAGGAGCTCAGTGTGTTCTGTAAGATGGCTGTGTGGTATGTGGAGTGAAGATGCATCTACCGTCAGTTTCTTAATTAATGAGGTGATTCTGATTCCTAAAATATTATGTGATCCACATACGTGATGGATTTATGCTTATTGCTTTCTGGGATTCTATTTCAGGACACCTTTACCTGGTGGCGCTACCGGTGCCCAAATATCTCATTTCTCTTGATTATATAGTGAAAGCAATTCACTTCGGTTCGCCCAAATTCCCCCCAATTTTTTTTGAAAAGTTTGTTCTGATCTAATATGTTAAATATTGACACATACTCCCTCCATCCGGAATTACTTGTCGCTTAAATGGATGTGCTAGATACATTCGTTTGAGCGACAAGTAATTGCGGACGGAGGGAGTACTTGACTATGAAAAATAATTTGTATTGTTGTTGCTGGGTAGGGATAAGTGTTATGAATTGTTGCTATTGTTGTCAGAAACATATATTGTTGAGCTTACAGATAAGCACATAGAAGATGCAAAATATAATAGTATTATTTATGTGTTGTTGTGCTAGATTATCTCATGAAGGGCAAACCTAACAACGTTCGATGCAATGAAGTGAATAAGGGAGGAAGAGCTCAAGGGAACAAAGGGTAGAAGAATATACAAATATACAAACTGACCTGTTAGGAGTGGCTTCACAAAAACTCAGGTCTAATTTTTTTGGATGATGCACGTTAATGGAGTTTTTCGTTTATTCACTTCGTTCCAAAATACTCATTAGCAGCAATGCAAAGCTTTTGATTAGAGCAAAGCTATACAACCAAGGAAATTGGATTTCCTTTCCGTTGATGTACATATTTTACTGTCCCTAATCTTTCTCCTGGCCCAATATATTTGCAGATGTCTATGTCTTTGTGATCTTTGTGGAGGCTGCTTATCTCACAGTTTTTTCTGTCTATCCCGCCTAGGAAAATAGATTGTACATTATTAATTTAGTCCAACAATACGAGTAACATGCCTGCCTACTGTAGTTATTTTTGACAATCTGATATGTTCACACATCATTACAAGGTTCCTTAAAACTACCTTTGTAGATATTTCAAACCAAGGTCTAGGAGTATTCAGCCGATCATACTTTCAGACCAGTAGAGAATGTGAAAAAAAAAATGTATTTAGGCTTACTAACTACTATTAACAAACAATATGGTTCTCATATGAATGTGTGTAACTTTATTCTATTCATCAGTGTGTAATTCACAAGAGAACTGTGCAATGAGGTTCTTGTCATACTGGTGAGGATAGTGTACTATTCCCATATTGTTTTGCTCAATATTTTAGCACTGGACCCTTCTTGTTTTGTGCAACAACTAACACTCTTTCTCGCCACTACGGCCATGAAACTTCAACTATTCTTCTGTTTGCAGCAGATGGTCTCTTTGATGGTTGGAGTCACCATCTTGGCTTGGTACCATGCACAACAGTCCCATGGAATCTATCATCGCCTTAATGGCTACTAGAGCCGGTGTAGTGTGGTGAAGGCACTGTCAATGAAGAGAAAAAAGATTGTCGTCGAGTTGTTGTGCAAGGATTCTCCGATTGCTACGAACATTATTACAGTTTACAAGATTTTGATAAAGATATACATTTTATATTTAGAGAAGATATGTAATAAGTCCTTCTATGTACCCTAAGTAGTTGCCCGTTGTACTGAAAGTTCTGAAATTTTCTATTTTCAACACGGGAGTATTGGTCTGATTTAAGAGGAGATTAGCTTATTTTGTAAGTATATTAAAGAGGTGAATGAGAAAAATTCTTGCTACGGTTAGAACGTGTGTTGCACGTGCAAGCTTACTAGTTGTTAAAGTTAATCATCAGAATTAGGGGTTAAGTAGTTTTAGTTAAGGTATAATTTGCTATGTGTGGTGCTAATTGCATGATTATGATGTTTAATTTGGTTAGAATAGTTAAGCCAAGCTTGCGCATCAAGTTAATGACAGGATTAGCACGTTACTACCCCGGATTAGCAATTAGAAAGAGGTGATTTGGCAAATTAAAGAAAAAACCCAAATGTAAAACTCTAGAAATCGAATCCCCAAAACTTTGGAGCCCAAAAGTTGAAATCAAAAAAGAAGAGGTGAAGGGCTCACCATGGTGACACCGCGTCGAGATCCCGCACAGCCGCCTCCGTGCGTGGGCATCGTCGCCGCGACGCCGCGTGAAGAAGAGCCGCCGTCTCTGGGTGAGCTAGGTTTTCGGCCAACAACACTTTTGTTTCGGCCGAGAGCTATGCCGACAGCCCAATTCAATCGGACGGCCAAAACCGACTCAGAGCGCCAGGCGGGCTGCGGTGGCTTCACGGGCCAAATTCTGGCCATGGGCTGCTGCCCAGGATGTCACAGCCCGCTGGATATGTTTTTTTTCTAAACTAGTTAAGGAGTACTCCTTGCGGAGATCACTCCAACTTCCCAGGTTGCGACAAGTGGCGCGCTGCATGTGCGCCACTTGTCGCAACTTGGGAGTTTTCCTTTTTTCATAGATTAGTTTATTCAAAACGTTTTATCTCTTAAACCGTGCGTCCAAATCTTGAACCGCTTTCGCCGTTTGATTCCTCGCGTCAAGATCTTCAAAATTAGATCACATGTTGATAGGTTTTGACGAATTTTTTTTCAAGAAAAAACCGGACGAAAAAACCGATGAAAAAACCGAACCGGGGACAGGGTTTTTTTTTCCTTTCCGAAAGAGGCATGCCTGTGCCTCTGACAAAATCACAACCGTGCCTCTCGCGAAAGAAAAAAAACAGAAAACACGTTTTTTTCCTTTCCGAAAGAGGCACGCCCGTACCTCTCACGAAAGCACAACCGTGCCTCTCGCGAAAGCAAAACCGTGCCTCTCGTGAAAAAAAAATAGAAAACGCGTTTTTTTCTTTTCGAAAGAGGCACGTCCGTGCCTCTCGTGAAAGCACAACCGTGCCTCTCGCGGAAGCAAAACCGTGCCTCTCGCGGAAGAAAAAAAAACAGAAAACATGTTTTTTTCGTTTCCGAGGAGGCACGGCCGTGACTCTCGCGAAAATACAATCGTGCCTCTCGCGGAAGCAAAACCGTGCCTCTCGCGAAAGGAAAAAACAGAAAACACGTTTTTTTTTGTTTTCAAGAGGCACGGCCGTGCCTCTCGCGAAAGCACACCCGTGCCTCTCGCGAAAACAAAACCGTGACTCTCACGGAAAAAAAATGCGTTTTTTGCGCAAAAAAAATTCCCAAATTTTTTTTTTTTTGAAAAGCTAGGGAAGACCGGTGGAAAACCAAAACGTCAAAAAAACATTTAAAAAGCCAAAAACGCGTGCGAAAAAAAAATATAAAATCCGAAGGGAGCGCCCAGAGCGCGACACGTGGCGAATGGCTGAGAGCGCGCCAAGTGGCGCTGATCGTTGCGAGGCTCCCGAAGGAGCGCTCGTTAATTAGTTGCTCCCCTATTAGACGCCTTCGGCGACCGCAACTTGGGAAGCTCCTATTCGAAATCACTAGTTGAGGAGCGCTCCCAGCAACGATTAGTCGAAGAGCGCTCCCCCCGCGACAAGTGTCACGCGCGGAGCGCTGGTGAGACTTTTCCGAGGCGCTCCGTGCGCGACACTTATCGCGCTCTGGAGCACTCTCGTGATTTCCGGTTTCCTACTTGTCTTTCTGGTTTTCCCCTTTTTCACTTTAGTCCTTGTACTTTTATTGTTTTGTAATACACTTTTGATCTATTTTGCGATATGCTTCTGTTTGCTGTCGTCGAACCGGCGTCGCCAACTGTCCTTTCGTTGTCGTCATCGCCGCCCGTCGTGCCCGCTGTCGGTGTCAAAACCGGTGGATCTCGGGTAGGGGGTCCTGAACTGTGCGTCTAAGGCTAATGGTAACAGGAGGCGGGGGACACAATGTTTAGCCAGGTTCGGGCCCTACTTCCTGCTTGATTGATCTTGATGAATATGAGTATTAAAAGAGTTGATCTACCACGAGATCGTAATGGCTAAACCCTGAAAGTCTAGCCTATGATTATGATTGTTGTCCTACGGACTAAACCCTCTGTTTTATATAGACACCGGAGGGGGCTAGGGTTACACAAAGTCGGTTACAGACTCCCTTAGTAGCCCCTGAACCAGGCTTCAATGACGATGAGTCCGGGGCGCGGATTGTCTTCGACATTGCAAGGCGGGTTCCTTCTCCGAATACTTCAAAGTAGATTTCGAACACAAGAATCGTGTCCGGCTCTGCAAAACAAATCCCACACACAACCGTAGAGAGTACAATATTTTCACGAGTCCAATCCGCTGAATACTTTTTACAACATGACATCACGTCACCGCCCGGTTATTATTCGAACCGTTTTTTAGTCTGCCACTCCGTATTTCGAGGTACGCTTTTATTGGCACATCTTGTCAAAGCAAAGATCGTGTCCCCTTATTGCGGGATTTTCATCAACACGGGCGTGGGTAACCCAACCGTTCTGTTGGCATGATTCCTTGGGAATAGGCATGTTTTAAGGCCGCGGAGGGGATGTTTGATATTCGTCGCCTTTATAAAGGGGCTAAGACCTATCCTTTTCCTTCCACGCTAATCCTTTCCTCCACCTCCCACCTCAAGTTCCAACACCCAAAGGTTAATCCAGTTGCTTCGAGCTTCCAGCCATGTCCGGACCCAGCCTTCAAGGCCGATGGATGGCCTCTTCTCTCACAGAGGAGGATATCTCGAAGCTCAGGGAGGCAAGATACTTGACTGCGGAAATCCTCCACAGGCTTCCTGCTCAAGGGCAAGTTATTCCTTCTCCTAGATCCAATGAGAGGGTTGTGTTTATCTCTCACTTCCTCCGAGGGCTTGGGTTTGCTCTTCATCCCTTCGTTCGAGGGCTCATGTTTTATTACGGACTAGATTTCCATGATCTAGCTCTAGACTCCTTCCTCCACATCTCGGCGTTCATCATCACGTGTGAGGCCTTCCTCCGTATTTCCCCACACTTCGGCTTATGGCTTAAGACCTTTAACGTGAAACCAAAGATGATCGACGGGAAACAAACGGAGTGTGGAGGTGCTTCAATAAGCAAGATCACCACTTCTCCCTGGCCAAAGGGCTCCTTCGCAAAATCTTCTGACCTATGGCAACGGGAGTGGTTTTACATTACCGAACCCCGTGGTAGAAAGTGGGCAGCTACACCTGCGTTTCGATATGGCCCTCCGTTATAGCTTGCATCATGGGTTAACAAGGGGCTGGACCGGGGTTCTATTGACGAAGTGCAGATGTTGCAAAGTCGCATTCGGAGTCTCATTAAAAAGGACACCGGTCTTATCAATATAATCCAAGTAATGTTAGTTCGCCGGATCCTACCGTGTCAGCGACGTCCTCTCCGCATGTGGGAGTTCAATCCGGAAGGTCCACCGACCCTTCAGCACTTCTCTGGCACAATGCTCAGAAGGATGTGGGAATTATTCTTCGGCGCACGAAAACAGTGGCCAGATAGTACAAAAGACATCGGTCTTGACTGCAATCATCCAGATACCCGGTAAGCACTAAACTCCCGAACACAGTTTAGTCAAATTCCTCATAACGTTGTACTGATAAAACTCTACTCGGCCAGGGCTGGATAAAGAAGGCGTAGAGAATTAGGTGTTCGTCTCCACTTCCCGAAGACTCTGTCGATCCGGTGTTAACAACGATGCTGGCTTCGGCACCATATCAAGTGTCGACGGGGGAAGATAAGGAGGAGAGCGAAGAGGCCCAAGGTGGCCTCCATTCTGGAAGCGCGCCAGGTAATTTGTCCGGGGGGGTTGGAACTTCCACTTCTGAAGGTGGAAGGGAAGGGCGAGCTGACATCCCTTCTCCTCATGGGAAGAAGAGGACCGCCTCCGAAGATTTGAAGAGAGAAGCTTCTAAGCGGGGGAAGGTATCCCAGTCAGGGGGTGACGCTGACACGCAGTCACTCCGCAAAGATAGGCCCTTGGCCGAATCGTAAGTGAACTAGGGTGTTTTAAACATATCTTGTTCTTTCCTGGCCGTGAGGGTAACATTTAAAATATATGTTTGCAGTCCGGTACGCAGCCCTCCTCAACAGTCCTCCACTTCGGGGGATCTTCTTCCGGAGATGATGGAGAGCGAGACGCCTCCACAGACTTCCCTGCCTGATAAGGAAGAGGACGCCGAGGTGTCATCCCGGAGGATCTTTCCCGATCAACGAGTGGCGCAAGGGGCAGTGAAGACTGGGCCCAAAGGTAATGCTTCGGCCACCCAGGGTCCGGGGTGTGCGACCCTCACGGGGACCAGCAACAAAAGCCCTAGACTATCGAAGTTCCGAGGGACGATGCCACTTGTTCCAGATCCGGAGGCGCCGGGTACACTGATGGACATATTGCAACATGCATCCGTCTCAGAGGAACATCGTACCTTGGTGGGTACGGTGGTTGAAAGAGTTCGGTCCTGAAAAGCAGATTGAATGAAGCCTTTACGAGCCTATTGAGAGGTTTCGAGGTACGTAGTGTAATTTCATTTATGTTATAAATGCAAATTGCACATGTGTATAGATAGTAGCCCTTGAGACTCTGGTTTACATCCAAAGGGAGGCGATCAGAGGATCAAAAAAATATATGCCCAAAAAATGATCTGACTAATTAAAACACAGGCTGTTACATCCGTGGCCACTGCCCAAGCTACAGAGGTATGCACATCTGAAGCAGAAAGTTGATGTAGCAGATGATGACATCACGCTTATTGACAGGCGGCTCGACGAGGCGCAGGGTATGTCTTTGGGGCACTCAGTACATGCTAGCATATGAAATGAGCATCACACTGAGAATTTGTATATGCATAACTGCAAATAGTGCCGCCGCAGTTGAGACCCTTCGGGCTGAACTTGCCCGGGCCAAGGAGCAAGCCAGGATGAGTAATGCAGCTGCCGAAAAGGTAGCTGCCGAATTAAAAGCCGAGCAGACTGCTCGACATCAGTGCGAGGAGAGAATATCTACTATGGCACTTGAGTTGAAGGATGCCACTAACCGATGCCAAGTTCTTGAGAAAGATAGCAAAGCCAAAGCGGTCGATCTTGACAAGGCCTTACAAGAGGCGAAGGAAGCCCGGTCTGAGTCTAGAGTAGCTCGGGAGGAGATCCGACAAGCTGGGGAGATCACGGCTGGTAAGCCCTTTTTATTGCAAACTAAGTTTGGCGATCCAAAGTATGCCCCGCTTAATCAACTATGGAGTTCTCCAGACGCCTTTTTGGACCTGCCGAAGAGTGTTGTCGATGCGAATCAGTTTTTCCACGCGCAAGAAGGACATGCGACGGAAAAGCTATATTGGTCGCAATTTGACACGCCAAAGCATCCACTGTTGAACGAACAGATGGCACAGTGGGCCGAGCTCCACAAGATGTCTGGATCTGCCATGAAGGACATTATAGCCCGGCTATGGCCGACCGAGCCAATTCCGAATAGTTATTTCGGTTTGGTGCGGCGCCGCGTATCGACGCTGTTAAGCGGTCAACATGCATAGAAGGTGCACGGATGGCCCTTGCCCGTGTCAAGACGTATTGGGCGAAGATGAAGGCCACCGATATTGTAGCGCGGAGTCCACCCGAAGGCAAGGACCCTAACATGCCAGAACATTACTTTGAAGATGTTCTAGAAGGTGCCCGCTTGATAGAGGATCAGTGCTCGAAAGATATTATGTTCGAGTGAAGTGTACTGGAGTTGTAAAAACGATGTTATGATATGTTTTAAGGCTATGTTTTATACTTTTGCCTGAAAATTTTTGGTGCCTCCTGTGCGGCCTTTTTATATAATCTGGAAATTTGCCAGTCGTCGTCTTCAGCCCCCTCACGTATAACGCGGGGGTGTTCGGAAAAGCACTTGATCACACTTGACCCAACATCTTGGTCCGTTTAAGGAGATGTCAGTGCGGCGAACCAGGCAATCGGACTATAGGGCTTTAACACTTTCACTTAGCCATATGAATTTGATGGTGGGTCTACGATATAGCCCCTAGTATGTTCGCGTTTATCTGAATATGGTGCGTTTACATACGTGACCAGAAAAATGGTCCTTCGTTAATGCGGAAGGAATCGCGAAGATTTCGCTTAGTCATCGGGTGGTTGACCAGCTCTCGCTGCATCATGATAGTCAGTTTTTGGCTTTCTCTACTGAGGTGCTCATCCGGATGAACCAGGACACAATCGCAGTAGTTCTCCCTTTACTACCCTAGCCGATATAGCGGAACGTAAGGTAGTAAGCACAAGAGCCAGGCAACCCAACTATTGACCAAAGACATGATTCGGAGCTAATGCATATAAGGCCAAACCCGCGACGCCGAACACTCCCTATAGGTGTTTGGACTTTTCAATATACACCAGGCTGAATACAGCCCCTGGTGATAGACCCTGGTATCAAGGCACGTATGGCAATCTGACGTGGGGAAAGAACGCAGGTGGTGAGAGCATAAATCTCAAAACACAATACGGACCAAGCTGCTTCTATAACATCCACTTTAGTACGGTGAGCCGTATATTTACAGGTAATGCCGATATCTTTCTTGGACATTTTACATGCCAGGAAAGTATAAAACAAAAAGAGATAAAAAAAGGTTTACACAGGGTCTTAATCTAAAAAAGAAACCTTAGTGCGGGGCCCTGCTGCACGTCTGCACCGTTTTCTCCGTTGTAAAGTGTCCTTGAAGGGTATAGTGTGATGGCCATCTGTAAAAGGGGGAAAAACTAGGTAAAAGAATCTGGTGTGGCCGTAAGTAAAGCTGGTTCATTTTAATGAATCATGAAAGATAACTTCTGGAGTCCGAATAGGGTCAAGCCGAACTATGGACTTTTTTGTGTGTAGAATGCCCCCAACGCCGCCCAAGGAATTTTGAGTGTATCTCCTTATGGGGCGGTCGATGGGGGTGTAGCTGCTAATCGAGCTCGGGTTTATCTGAGCTATCGCACTGAGGTGTGCGCCGAAGACGTTTAGCTGTGTCTGCGGTCTTAATGACCGATGAGCTTCTTGGCTTGAATAGGCCGTTTTGTGCTTCGACTGCTAGAGCCGCCGTGTATTCTTCTGTACGAAGAGAGCGCTCCGTATTTTCGCTGACCGTAATGATGCCATGTGGTCCAGGAATTTTGAGTTTTAGATAAGCGTAATGCGGGACTGCATTAAAATGGGCGAGGCCGTTCTTCTGAGTAGTGCATGATAGCCACACTATAAAGAAAATACACTTCCGTGATGATACGTGTTTGTCACAGTAGGTCGCGTTTTTTGTCATGCATGTACATCCATGACAAATTTATGACAGAATCAAGATAGTCATACTTGTGTTGTCGTAGAAGTATTCCATGACATTGCCAAAATTATCATCACGGAAGTGTCCACTTCCATGACGATAAATCGCGCGTCACAGAAGTGCTTTCGTCAAGGGTGACCGACACGTGGCATCCACCATAACGGAACACCGTTAAGCTATCGGGTCGGGTTTTGGATCCGATAACCCGTTAACAGCCACGACCAATGGGAAATTTGAAGGAAATATGCCCTAGAGGCAATAATAAAGTTATTATTTATTTCCTTATATCATGATAAATGTTTATTATTCATGCTAGAATTGTATTAACCGGAAACATAATACATGTGTGAATACATAGACAAACAGAGTGTCACTAGTATGCCTCTACTTGACTAGCTCGTTAATCAAAGATGGTTTTGTTTCCTAACCATGAACAATGAGTTGTTATTTGATTAACGGGATCACATCATTAAGTGAATGATCTGATTGACATGACCCATTCCATTAGCTTAGCACCCGATCGTTTGGTATGTTGCTATTGCTTTCTTCATGACTTATACATGTTCCTATGACTATGAGATTATGCAACTCCCGTTTGCCGGAGGAACACTTTGTGTGCTACCAAACGTCACAACGTAACTGGTGATTATAAAGGAGCTCTACAGGTGTCTCCAAAGGTACATGTTGGGTTGGCGTATTTCGAGATTAGGATTTGTCACTCTGATTGTCGGAGAGGTATCTCTGGGCCCTCTCGGTAATGCACATCACTTAAGCCTTGCAAGCATTGCAACTAAATGAGTTAGTTGCGGGATGATGCATTACAGAACGAGTAAAGAGACTTGCCGGCAACGATATTGAACTAGGTATTGGAATACCGACGATCGAATCTCGGGCAAGTAACATACCGATGACAAAGGGAACGACGTATGTTGTTATGCGGTCTGACCGATAAAGATCTTCGTAGAATATGTAGGAGCCAATATGGGCATCCAGGTCCCGCTATTGGTTATTGACTGGAGACATGTCTCGGTCATGTCTACATTGTTCTCGAACCCGTAGGGTCCGCACGCTTAAGGTTTCGATGATAGTTATATTATGAGTTTATGAGTTTTGATGTACCGAAGGAGTTCGGAGTCCCGGATGAGATCGGGGACATGACGAGGAGTCTCGAAATGGTCGAGACGTAAAGATTGATATATTGGACGACTATATTCGGACATCGGAAAGGTTCCGAGTGATTCGGGTATTTTTCGGAGTACCGGGTAGTTACGGGAGAAGCAATGGGCCTTGATGGGCTTTAGTGGGAAGAGGAGAAAGGGCCAAGGGGCTGCTGCGCCCCCCCTCCCCTCTAGTCCGAATTGGACTAGGGAAAAGGGGGCCGGCCACCTCTCCTTCTCCTCCACTTCCTTCTCCCTTCCTCCCCTCTTGGTGGACTCCTACTAGGACTTGGAGTCCTAGTAGGACTCCACATCCTGGCCGCACCAACCTTGGCCGGCCTCCTCCTCCTCCATCCTTTATATACTGAGGCAAGGGGCACCCCAAAGACACAAGTTGATCCACGTGATCTATTCCTTAGCCGTGTGCGGCGCCCCCAGCCACCATAGTCCTCGATAATACTGTAGCGGAGTTAAGGCGAAGCCCTGCTGCTGTAGTGCATCAAGATCGTCACCACGCCGTCGTGCTGACGGAACTCTTCCCCGACACTTTGCTGGATCGGAGTCCGGGGATCATCATCGAGCTGAACGTTTGCTCGAACTTGGAGGTGCCGTAGTTTCGGTGCTTGATCGGTCAGATCGTGAAGACGGACGACTACATCAACCAAACGCTTCCGTTGTCGATCTACTAGGTATGTAGATCACACTCCCCCCTCGTTGCTATGCATCACATGATCTTGCGTGTGCGTAGGAAATTTTTTGAAATTACTACGAAACCCAACAGTGGCATCCGAGCCAGGTTTTATATGTTGATGTTATATGCACGAGTAGAACACAAGTGAGTTGTGGGCGATATAAGTCATACTGCCTACCAGCATGTCATACTTTGGTTCGGCGGTATTGTTGGATGAAGCGGCCCAGACCAACATTACGCGTATGCTTACGCGAGACCGGTTCTCCCGACGTGCTTTGCACAGAGGTGGCTTGTGGGTGACAGTTTCTCCAACTTTAGTTGAACCAAGTATGGCTACGCCCGGTCCTTGCGAAGGTTAAAACGGAGTCAAATTGACAAACTATCGTTGTGGTTTTGATGCGTAGGTGAGATTGGTTCTTACTTAAGCCCGTAGCAGCCACGTAAAACTTGCAACAACAAAGTAGAGGACGTCTAACTTGTTTTTGCAGGGCATGATGTGATGTGATATGGTCAAAACATGATGCTGAATTTTATTGTATGAGATGATCATGTTTTGTAACCGAGTTATCGGCAACCGGCAGGAGCCATATGGTTGTCGCTTTATTGTATGCAATGCAATCGCGACGTAATGCTTTACTTTATCACTAAACGGCAGCGATAGTCGTAGAAGCACAAGCTTGGCGAGACGACAACGATGCTACGATGGAGATCAAGGTGTCACGCCGATGACGATGGTGATCACGACGGTGCTTCGGAGATGGAGATCACAAGCACAAGATGATGATGGCCATATCATATCACTTATATTGATTGCATGTGATGTTTATCTTTTATGCATCTTATCTTGCTTTGATTGACGGTAGCATTATAAGATGATCTCTCACTAAATTATCAAGAAGTGTTCTCCCTGAGTATGCACCGTTGCGAAAGTTCTTCGTGCTGAGACACCACGTGATGATCGGGTGTGATAGGTTCTACGTTCAAATACAACGGGTGCAAAACAGTTGCACACGCGGAATACTCAGGTTATACTTGACGAGCCAAGCATATACAGATATGGCCTCGGAACACGGAGACCGAAAGGTCGAGCGTGAATCATATAGTAGATATGATCAACATAATGATGTTCACCAATGAAACTACTCCATCTCACATGATGATCGGACATGGTTTAGTTGATTTGGATCACGTAATCACTTAGAGGATTAGAGGGATGTCTATCTAAGTGGGAGTTCTTTAGGTAAATTAACTGAACTTAAATTTATCATGAACTTAGTCCTGGTAGTATTTTGGAAATTATGTTGTAGATCAATAGCTCGCGTTGTTGCTTTCATATGTTTATTTTTGATATGTTCCTAGAGAAAATTGTGTTGAAAGATGTTAGTAGCAATGATGCGGATTGGATCCATGATCTGAGGTTTATCCTCATTGCTGCACAGAAGAATTATGTCCTTGATGCACCGCTAGGTGACGGACCTATTACAGGAGCAGATGCAGACGTTATGAATGTTTGGCTAAGCTCAATATGATGACTACTTGATAGTTTAGTGCACCATGCTTAATGGCTTAGAATCGGGACTTCAAAGACGTTTTGAACGTCATGGAGCATATGAGATGTTCCAGGAGTTGAAGTTAATATTTCAAGCAAATACCCGAGTTGAGAGATATAAAGTCTCCAACAAGTTCTATAGCCAAAAGATGGAGGAGAATCGCTCAACTAGTGAGCATGTGCTCAGATTGTCTGAGTACAACAATCGCTTGAATCAACTGGGAGTTAATCTTCCAGATAAGATAGTGATTGACAGAATTCTCTAGTCACCATCACCAAGTTAGTAGAACTTCGTGATGAACTATGATATGCAGGGGATAACGGAAACGATTCCCAAGCTCTTCGTAATGCGGAGATTGACGAAGGTAGAAATCGAGAAAAACATCAAGTGTTGATGGTAGACAAGACCACTAGTTTCAAGAAAAGGGCAGAGGGAAGAAGGGGAACTTCAAGAAAAACAGCAAGCAAGTTGCTGCTCAAGTGAAGAAGCCCAAGTCTGGTCCTAAGCCTGAGACTAAGTGTTTCTACTGCAAAGGGACTAGTCACTGGAAGCGGAACTACCCCAAGTGATTGGCAGATAAGAAGGATGGCAAAGTGAACATAAGTATATTTGATATACATGTTATTAATGTGTACTTTACTAGTGTTTATAGCAACCCCTCAGTATTTGATACTAGTTCAGTTGCTAAGATTAGTAACTCGAAACGGGAGTTGCAGAATAAACAGAGACTAGTTAAGGGTGAAGTGACGATGTGTGTTGGAAGTGGTTCCAAGATTGATATGATCATCATCGCACACTCCCTGTACTTTCGGGATTAGTGTTGAACCTGAATAAGTGTTATTTGGTGTTTGCGTTGAGCATGAATATGATTTGATCATGTTTATTGTAATACGGTTATTCATTTAAGTAAGAGAATAAATTGTTGTTCTGTTTACATGAATAAAACCTTATATGGTTACACACCCAATGAAAATAGTTTGTTGGATCTCGATCGTAGTGATACACATAATCATAATATTGAAACCAAAAGATGCAAAGTTAATAATGATAGTGCAACTTATTTGTGGCACTGCCGTTTAGGTCATATTGGTGTAAAGCGCATGAAGAAACTCCATGCTGATGGAATTTTGGAATCACTTGATTATGAATCACTTGATGCTTGCGAACCATGCCTCATGGGCAAGATGACTGAGACTCCGTTCTCCGGAGCGAGCAACTGACTTATTGGAAATAATACATACTGATGTATGCGGTCCGATGAGTGTTAAGGCTCACGGCAAGTATCGTCATTTTCTGAACTTCACAGATGATTTGAGCAGATATGGGTATATCTACTTGATGAAACATAAGTCTGAAACATTTGAAAAGTTCAAAGAATTTCAGAGTGAAGTGGAAAATCATCGTGACAAGAAAATAAAGTTTCTACGATCTGATCGCGGAGACAAATATTTGAGTTACGAGTTTGGTCTTCAGTTAAAACAATGTGAAATAGTTTCACTACTCACGCCACCTGGAACACCACAGCATAATGGTGTGTCCGAACATCATAACCGTACTTTATTAGATATGGTGCGATCTATGATGTCTCATACCGATCTACCACTATCGTTTTGGGGTTATGCATTAAAGACAGCTGTGTTCACGTTTAAAAGGGCACCATCTAAGTCCGTTGAGACGACACAATCTGAACTGTGGTTTGGCAAGAAACCAAAGTTGTCGTTTCTTAAAGTTTGGGACTGCGATGCTTATGTGAAAAAGTTTCAACATGATAAGCTCGAACCCAAATCGGAGAAGTAAATCTTCATAGGATATCCAAAGGAAACTATTGGATACACCTTCTATCACAGATCCGAAGGCAAGACTTTTGTTGCTAAATTCGGAGTTTTTATAGAGAAGGAGTTTCTCTCGAAAGAAGTGAGTGGGAGGAAAGTAGAACTTGATGAGGTAACTGTACCCGCTCCCTTATTGGAAAGTAGTTCATCACAGAAATCTGTTCCTGTGACTACTACACCAATTAGTGAGGAAGCTAATGATGATGATCATGTAACTTCAGATCAAGTTACTACCAAATCTCGTAGGTAAACCAGAGTGAGATCCACACCAGAGTGGCACGGTAATCCTATTCTGGAAGTCATGTTACTAGACCATGACGAACTTGCGAACTATGAGGAAGCGATGATGAGCCCAGATTCCGCGAAATGGTTTGAGGCCATGAAATCTGAGATATGATCCATGTATGAGAACAAAGTATGGACTTTGATGGATTTGCCCGATGATCGGTAAGCCATAGAAAATAAATGGATCTTCAAGAGGAAGACGGACGCTGATAGTAGTGTTACTATCTACAAAGCTAGAATTGTCGCAAAAGGTTTTCGACAAGTTCAAGGTGTTGACTACGATGAGATTTTCTCACTCGTATCTATACTTAAGTCTGTCCGAATCAGAAGGTTTATTTTATGAAACCTGGCAAATGGATAAACAAAACTGCATTCCTTAATAGATTTATTAAAGAAGAGTTGTATATGATACAACCAGAAGGTTTTGTCAATCCTAAAGGTACTAACAAAATATGCAAGCTCCAGCGATCCATCTATGGACTGGTGCAAGCATCTCGGAGTTGGAATATATGCTTTGATAAGTTGATCAAAGCATATAAGTTTTATACAGACTTGCGGTGAAGCCTGTATTTACAAGAAAGTGAGTGGGAGCACTACATCATTTCTGATAAGTATATGTGTATGACATATTGTAGATCGGAAATAATGCAGAATTATTCTGCAAAGCATAAAGGAGTGTTTGAAAGGAGTTTTTCAAAGAAAGACCTCGGTAAAGCTGCTTACATATTGAGTATCAAGATCTATAGAGATAGATCAAGACGCTTGATAAGTTTTTCAATGAGTACATACCTTGACAAGATTTTGAAGTAGTTCAAAATGGAACAGTCAAAGAAAAAGTTTCTTGCCTGTGTTACAAGGTGTGAAGTTGAGTAAGACTCAAAGCCCGACCATGGCAGAAGATAGAAAGAGAATGAAAGTCATTCCCTATGCCTCAGCCATAGGTTCTATAAAGTATGCCATGCTGTGTACCAGATCTATTGTATACCCTACACTGTGTTAAGCAAGGGAGTACAATAGTGATCTAAGAGTAGATCACTGGACAGCGGTCAAAATTATCCTTAGTGGAATAAGGAAATATTTCTCAATTATGGAGGTAACAAAAAGGTTCGTCGTAAAAAAGTTACGTCGATGCAAGTTTTGACACAGATCTGGATGACTCTAAGTCTCGATCTAGATACATATTGAAAGTGGGAGCAATAAGCTAGAGTATCTCCGTGAAGAGCATTGTTGACATAGAAATTCGCAAAATACTTACGGATCTGAATGTGACAGACCCGTTGACTAAAATTATCTCACAAGCAAAACATGATCACACCTTAGTACTCTTTGGATGTTAATCACATAGCGATGTGAACTAGATTATTGACTCTAGTAAACCCTTTGGGTGTTTATCACATATCGATGTGAACTATGGGTGTTAATCACATGGTGATGTGAACTATTGCTGTTAAATCACATGGCGATGTAAACTAGATTATTGACTCTAGTGCAAGTGGGAGACTGAAGGAAATATGCCCTAGAGGCAATAATAAAGTTATTATTTATTTCCTTATATCATGATAAATGTTTATTATTCATGCTAGAATTGTATTAACCGGAAACATAATACATGTGTGAATACATAGACAAATAGAGTGTCAATAGTATGCCTCTACTTGACTAGCTCGTTAATCAAAGATGGTTATGTTTCCTAACCATGAACAATGAGTTGTTATTTGATTAACGGGATCACATCATTAAGTGAATGATCTGATTGACATGACCCATTCCATTAGCTTAGCACCCGATCGTTTGGTATGTTGCTATTGCTTTCTTCATGACTTATACATGTTCCTATGACTATGAGATTATGCAACTCCCGTTTGCCGGAGGAACACTTTGTGTGCTACCAAACGTCACAACGTAACTGGGTGATTATAAAGGAGCTCTACAGGTGTCTCCAAAGGTACATGTTGGGTTGGCGTATTTCGAGATTAGGATTTGTCACTCTGATTGTCGGAGAGGTATCTCTGGGCCCTCTCGGTAATGCACATCACTTAAGCCTTGCAAGCATTGCAACTAAATGAGTTAGTTGCGGGATGATGCATTATAGAACGAGTAAAGAGACTTGCCGGCAACGATATTGAACTAGGTATTGGAATACCGACGATCGAATCTCGGGCAAGTAACATACCGATGACAAAGGGAACGACGTATGTTGTTATGCGGTCTGACCGATAAAGATCTTCGTAGAATATGTAGGAGCCAATATGGGCATCCAGGTCCCGCTATTGGTTATTGACTGGAGACATGTCTCGGTCATGTCTACATTGTTCTCGAACCCGTAGGGTCCGCACGCTTAAGGTTTCGATGATAGTTATATTATGAGTTTATGAGTTTTGATGTACCGAAGGAGTTCGGAGTCCCGGATGAGATCGGGGACATGACGAGGAGTCTCGAAATGGTCGAGACGTAAAGATTGATATATTGGAAGACTATATTCGGACATCAGAAAGGTTCCGAGTGATTCGGGTATTTTTCGGAGTACCGGGTAGTTACGGGAGAAGCAATGGGCCTTGATGGGCTTTAGTGGGAAGAGGAGAAAGGGCCAAGGGGCTGCTGCGCCCCCCTCCCCTCTAGTCCGAATTGGACTAGGGAAAAGGGGGCCGGCCACCTCTCCTTCTCCTCCACTTCCTTCTCCCTTCCTCCCCTCTTGGTGGACTCCTACTAGGACTTGGAGTCCTAGTAGGACTCCACATCCTGGCCGCACCAACCTTGGCCGGCCTCCTCCTCCTCCATCCTTTATATACTGAGGCAAGGGGCACCCCAAAGACACAAGTTGATCCACGTGATCTATTCCTTAGCCGTGTGCGGCGCCCCCAGCCACCATAGTCCTCGATAATACTGTAGCGGAGTTAAGGCGAAGCCCTGCTGCTGTAGTGCATCAAGATCGTCACCACGCCGTCGTGCTGACGGAACTCTTCCCCGACACTTTGCTGGATCGGAGTCCGGGGATCATCATCGAGCTGAACGTTTGCTCGAACTCGGAGGTGCCGTAGTTTCGGTGCTTGATCGGTCGGATCGTGAAGACGGACGACTACATCAACCAAACGCTTCCGTTGTCGATCTACTAGGTATGTAGATCACACTCCCCCCCTCGTTGCTATGCATCACATGATCTTGCGTGTGCGTAGGAATTTTTTTGAAATTACTACGAAACCCAACAAAATTTCCACGTGTAAAATTCTTATTGGCCCGACAAAACACGTGTCAGCTCGTTAGTGGGTCAGATATGCGCCTATGATACGTCGACATGTGGCACGGCCCAACAGAGGCCCATTCCTGTGAAAAGGCCGGCCCGTTTGACTTGGTCAAAGGGTGTCGGGCTGGCCCATGGAAAGCCTGTTAACGGCTTGTTCGCATATAGCCCATTTACAGCCCGCTAACCCAAGGCCCGTTACGCCTTATTCGAATTAGGCCCAGTAGCGTCATCTGGGCCATCCAATATGATTCCAACCCATTTTCACTTCTGAACCATGTATGGCCCATGACGTCTTTCAGGCCATATGAGGCCCTATGTAACTCTTGGCCTACTAACGGCCCGTGGTGAAACTCGCCCGTAATGAACAGTGTATCACTTTACACCCATTAACGGCCCGTGGTGAAACTGGCCCGTAATGAACAGTGTATCACTTTATACCCATTAACGGCCCGTTATTCCGTTGGGCCGTTTCCAGCCCATGTTATCTTTCAGCCTTCTCAGAGCCCATTTATTCTTGGGCTCATTTCCAGCATTTGTTTACTTACGACCCGTTACTGTCATTTTCTGCTTGTGGGCCAAATTCAGCCCGTGGTTATAGTCGGCCCGTTTGTGGTCCGTTAATACGTTGGGCCGTTTTCATAGCGTCATCAAATACGACCTATTAACGATGTCCCGTTATGGTCGGCCCATGAACGGATGATTCCAACTCTAGCCCGTTTACGGCCATAATGCGGTCTGTTTGGCCCATGTTTGGCCAATCGATCATACGGCCTGTATAAGGCCCATTGATAATACGGTCCGCAGAAGGCCCATTGTTTCTACGGCCCGTAGAAGGCCCATTGTTTCTACGGCCCGTAGAAGGCCCAGTGTCACTACAGTAAATATTAGCCCGTGGTTATTGTGGCCTAGTTTTAAAAAATAGGTTATTGCAGCCACTAGCTAACCGCGGAAAAAGAACTACAATGACTACAAGCAAACAAATAAACAAGACAACAAGGAAATAAATAAGCAAGCAACTAACGCTAGGCTATCACGGCTATTACACATATTACATCCACTGGGCATCAAAGTTCGCCACCAGTGCAAATATAGGGAACAAAGAAGCTGTTGGGTAACGTAGTAATTTCAAAAATTTCCTACGCACACGCAAGATCATGGTGATGCATAGCAACGAGAAGGGAGAGTGTTGTCCACGTACCCTCGTAGACCGAAAGCGGAAGCGTTAGCACAACGCGGTTGATGTAGTCGTACGTCTTCATGATCCGACCGATCCAAGTACCGAACGCACGGCACCTCCGAGTTCAGCACACATTCAGCTCGATGACGTCTCGCGAACTCCGATCCAGCAGAGCTTCACGGGAGAGTTCCGTCAGCACGACGGCGTGGTGACGATGATGATGTTACTCCCGACGCAGGGCTTCGCCTAAGCACCGCTACGATATGACCGAGGTGGATTATGGTGGAGGGGGCACCGCACACGGCTGGGAGAGATCAACTGATCAACTTGTGTGTCTATGGGGTGTCCCCCTACCCCCGTATATAAAGGAGCAAGGGAGGGAGGCGGCCGGCCTAGGAGGAGGGGGCGCCAAGGGGGGAGTCCTACTCCCACCGGGAGTAGGACTCCTCCTTCCCTTGTTGGAGTAGGAGAGAAGGAAAGAGGGGGAGAGGAACAAGGAAAAGTGGGCTGCACCCCTTGTCCAATTCGGACCAGAGGGGGGGCACCTCCTTCCTTTTGGCCTCTCTCCTCTATTCCCGTATGGCCCAATAAGGCCCATATACTCCCCGGCGAATTCCCATAACTCTCCGGTACTCCGAAAAATACCCGAATCACTCGGAACCTTTCCGATGTCCGAATATAGTCGTCCAATATATCGATCTTTACGTCTCGACCATTTCAAGACTCCTCGTCATGTCCCCGATCTCATCCGAGACTCCGAACTCCTTCGGTACATCAAAACTCATAAACTCATAAGATAACTGTCATCGAAACCTTAAGTGTGCGGACCCTACGGGTTCGAGAACAATGTAGACATGACTGAGACACATCTCCGGTCAATAACCAATAGTGGAACCTGGATGCTCATATTGGCTCCCACATATTCTACGAAGATCTTTATCGGTCAGACCGCATAACAACATACGTTGTTCCCTTTGTCATCGGTATGTTACTTGCCCGAGATTCGATCGTCGGTATCTCAATACCTAGTTCAATCTCATTACCGGCAAGTCTCTTTACTCATTCCATAATACATCATCCTGCAACTAACTCATTAGTTGCAATGCTTGCAAGACTTAAGTGATGTGCATTACCGAGAGGGCCCAGAGATACCTCTCCGACAATCGGAGTGACAAATCCTAATCTCGAAATACGCCAACCCAACAAGTACCTTCGGAGACACCTGTAGAGCACCTTTATAATCACCCAGTTATGTTGTGACGTTTGGTAGCACACAAAGTGTTCCTCCGGTAAACGGGAGTTGCATAATCTCATAGTCATAGGAACATGTATAAGTCATGAAGAAAGCAATAGCAACAAACTAAACGATCAAATGCTATGCTAACGGAATGGGTCAAGTAAATCACATCATTCTCCTAATGATGTGATCCCGTTAATCAAATGACAACTCATGTCTATGGTTAGGAAACATAACCATCTTTGATCAACGAGCTAGTCAAGTAGAGGCATACTAGTGACACTCTGTTTGTCTATGTATTCACACATGTATTATGTTTCCGGTTAATACAATTCTAGCATGAATAATAAACATTTACCATGATATAAGGAAATAAATAATAACTTTATTATTGCCTCTAGGGCATATTTCCTTCAGTCTCCCACTTGCACTAGAGTCAATAATCTAGTTCACTTTGCCATGTGATTTAATACCAATAGTTCACATCACCATGTGATTAACACCCATAGTTCACATCGACATGTGACCAACACCCAAAGGGTTTACTAGAGTCAATAATCTAGTTCACATCGCTATGTGATTAACACCCAAAGAGTACTAAGGTGTGATCATGTTTTGCTTGTGAGAGAAGTTTAGTTAACGGGTCTGCCACATTCAGATCCGTACGTATTTTTGCAAATTTCTATGTCAACAATGCTCTGCATGGAGCTACTCTAGCTAATTCCTCCCACTTTCAATATGTATCTAGATTGAGACTTAGAGTCATCTGGATCAGTGTCAAAACTTGTATCGGCGTAACCCTTTACGACGAACCTTTTGTCACCTCCATAATCGAGAATCATATCCTTATTCCACTAAGGATAATTTTGACCAATGTCCAGTGATCTACTCCTAGATCACTATTGTACTCCCTTGCCAAACTCAGGGCAGGGTATACAATAGGTCTGGTACACAGCATGGCATACTTTATAGAACCTATGGCTAAGGCATAGGGAATGACTTTCATTCTCTCTCTATCTTCTGCCGTGGTCGGGTTTTGAGTCTTACTCAACTTCACACCTTGTAACACAGGCAAGAACTCCTTCTTTGACTGTTTCATTTTGAACTACTTCAAAATCTTGTCAAGGTATGTACTCATTGAAAACTTATTAAGCGTCTTGATCTATCTCTATAGATCTTGATGCTCAATATGCAAGCAGCTTCACCGAGGTCTTTCTTTGAAAAACTCCTTTCAAACACTCCTTTATGCTTTGCAGAATAATTATACATTATTTCCGATCAACAATATGTCATACACATATACTTATCAGAAATGTTGTAGGGCTCCCACTCACTTTCTTGTAAATACAGGCTTCACCGCAAGTCTGTATAAAACTATATGCTTTGATCAACTTATCAAAGCGTTTATTCCAACTCCGAGAGGCTGGCACCAGTCCATAAATGGATCGCTGGAGCTTGCACACTTTGTTAGCTCCCTTTGGATCGACAAAACCTTCCGGTTGCATCATATACAACTCTTCTTCCAGAAATCCATTCAGGAATGCAGTTTTTTGACATCCATCTGCCAAATTTCATAATCATAAAAGGCGGCAATTGCTAACATGATTCGGACAGACTTAAGCATAGATACGAGTGAGAAACTCTCATCGTAGTCAACACCTTGAACTTGTCGAAAACCTTTTTGCGACAATTCTAGCTTTGTAGATGGTAATACTACTATCAGCACCCGTCTTCCTCTTGAAGATCCATTTAATCTCAATGGCTCGCCGATCATTGGGCAAGTCAATCAAAGTCCATACTTTGCTCTCATACATGGATCTCATCTTAGATTTCATGGCCTCAAGCCATTTCGCGGAATCTGGGCTCATCATCGCTTCCTCATAGTTCATAGGTTCGTCATGGTCAAATAACATGACCTCCAGAACAGGATTACCGTACCACTCTGGAGCAGATCTCACTCTGGTTTACCTATGAGGTTCGGTAGTAACTTGATCTGAAGTTACATGATCATCATCATTAGCTTCCTCACTAATTGGTGTAGTAGTCATAGGAACAGATTTCTGTGATGAACTACTTTCCAATAAGGGAGCAGGTACAATTACCTCATCAAGTTCTACTTTCCTCCCACTCACTTCTTTCGAGAGAAACTCCTTCTCTAGAAAGGATCCATTCTCAGCAACGAATAACTTGCCTTCGGATCTGTGATAGAAGGTGTAACCAACAGTTTCTTTTGGGTATCCTATGAAGATTTACTTCTCCGATTTGGGTTCGAGCTTATCATGTTGAAACTTTTTCACATAAGCATCGCAGTCCCAAACTTTAAGAAACGACAACTTACGTTTCTCGCCAAACCACAGTTCATACGATGTCATCTCCATGGATTTAGATGGTGCCATATTTAATGTGAATGTAGCTGTCTCTAATGCATAACCCCAAAACGATAGTGGTAGGTCGGTAAGAGACATCATAGATCGTACTATATCTAATAAAGTACGGTTATGATATTCGGACACACCATTACACTGTGGTGTTCCAGGTGGCGTGAGTAGTGAAACTATTTCACATTGTTTTAACTGAAGGCCAAACTCGTAACTCAAATATTCTCCTCCACGATCAGATCGTAGAAACTTTATTTTCTTGTTACGATGATTTTCCACTTCACTCTGAAATTATATGAACTTTTCAAATATTTCAGACTTTTGTTTCATCAAGTAGATATACTCATATCTGCTCAAATCATCTGTGAAGATCAGAAAATAATGATACCTGCTGCGAGCTTCAATATTCATCGAACCACATAGATCAGTATGTATGATTTCCAACAAATCTATTGCTCGCTCCATTGTTCTAGAGAATGGAGTCTTAGTCATCTTGCCCATGAGGCATGGTTCGCAAGCATCAACTGATTCATAATCAAGTGATTCCAAAAGCCCATCAGCATGGATTTTCTTCATGCGCTTTACACCAATATGACCTAAATGGCAGTGCCACAAATAAGTTGCACTATCATCATTAACTTTGCACCTTTTTGGCTTGAATATTATGAATATGTGTATCACTACGATCGAGATCCAACAAACCATTTTTGTTGGTGTGTATGAACATCGAAGGTTCTATTCATGTAAACAGAATAACTATTGTTCTCTAACTTAAATGAATAACCGTATTGCAATAAACATGATCAAATCATATTTATGCTCAACGTAAACACCAAATAACACTTATTTAGGTTCAACACTAATCCCGAAAGTATAGGGAGTGTGCGATGATGGTCATATCAATCTTGGAACCAATTCCAACACAGATCATCACTTCACCCTTAACTAGTTCATGTTCATTCTGTAACTCCTGTTTCGAGTTGCTAATTTTAGCAACCGAACAAGTATCAAATACTCAGGGGCTACTATAAACACTAGTAAGGCACACATCAATAACCTGTATATCAAATATACCCTTTGTTCACTTTGCCATCTTTCTTATCCACCAAATATTCAGGGAATTTCCGCTTCCAGTGATCATTTCCTTTGCAGTAGAAGCACTCGTTTTCAGGCTTTGGTCCAGCTTTGGGCTTCTTCACGGGAGTGACAACTTGCTTTTCATTCTACTTGAAGTTCCCTTTCTTTCCCTTTGCCCTTTTCTTGAAACTAGTGTTCTTGTCAATCATCAACACTTGATGCTCTTTCTTGATTTCTACCTTCGTCGATTTCAACATCATGAAGAGCTCGAGAATCGTTTTGGTAATCCCTTGCATACTATAGTTCATCACGAAGTTCTAGTAACTTGGTGATGGTGACTAGACAACTCTGTCAATCACTATCTTATCTGTAAGATTAACTCCTACTTGATTCAAGCGATTGTAGTACCCAGACAATCTGAGCATATGCTCACTGCTTGAGCTATTCTCCTCCATCTTTTAGCTATAGAACTTGTTGGAGACTTCATATCTCTCAACTCGGGTATTTGCTTGAAATATTTAACTTCAACTCATAGAACATCTCATATGGTCCATGACGTTCAAAACGTCTTTGAAATCCCGATACTAATTTGTTAAGCATGGTGCACTAAACTATCAAGTAGTCATCATATTGAGCTAGCCAAACGTTCATAACGTCTGCATCTGCTCCTGCAATAGGTCAGTCACCTAGCGGTGAATTAAAGACATAATTCTTCTGTGCAGCAATGAGGATAAACCTCAGATCACGGACCCAGTCCGCATCATTGCTACTGTCATCTTTCAACTTCGTTTTCTCTAGGAACACATATAAAACATAGGGAAGCAATAACGCGAGCTATTGATCTACAACATAGATATGCAAATACTATCAGGACTAAGTTCATGATGAATTAAAGTTCAATTAATCATATTACTTAAGAACTCCCACTTAGAAAGACATCCCTCTAATCTTCTAAGTGATCACGTGATCCAAATCAACTAAACCATAACCGATCATCACGTGAAATGGAGTAGTTTTCAATGGTGAACATCACTATGTTGATCATATCTACTATTTGGTTCACGCTCGACCTTTCGGTCTCAGTGTTCCGAGGCCATATCTGCATATGCTAGGCTCATCAAGTTTAACCTGAGTATCCTGCGTGTGCAAAACTGGATTGCACCCGTTGTAGATGGACGTAGAGCTTATCACACCCGATCATCACGTGGTGTCTGGGCACGACGAACTTTGGCAACGGTGCATACTCAGGGAGAACACTTTTATCTTGAAATTTAGTGATAGATCATCATATAATGCTACCATCAATCAAAGCAAGATAAGATGCATAAAAGATAAACATCAAATGCAATCAATATAAGTGATATGATATGGCCATCATCATCTTGTGCTTGTGATGTCCATCTCCGAAGCACCGTCATGATCACCATCGTCACCGGCGCGACACCTTGATCTCCATCATAGCATCATTGTCGTCTCGCCAATCTTATGCTTCCACAACTATCGCTACCGCGTAGTGATAAAGTAAAGCATTACAGCGCAATTGCATTGCATACAATAAAGCGACAACCATATGGCTCCTGCTAGTTGCCGATAACTCGGTTACAAAACATGATCATCTCATACAATAAAATTTAGCATCATGTCTTGACCATATCACATCACAACATGCCCTGCAAAAACAACTTAGACGTCCTCTACTTTGTTGTTGCAAGTTTTACGTGGCTGCTACGGGCTTAGCAAGAACCGTTCTTACCTACGCATCAAAACCGCAACGATAGTTTGTCAAGTTGGTGCTGTTTTAACCTTCGCAAGCACCGGGCGTAGCCACACTCGGTTCAACTAAAGTTGGAGAAACTGACACCCGCCAGCCACCTGTGTGCAAAGCACGTCGGTAGAACCAGTCTCGCGTAAGCGTACGCGTAATGTCGGTCTGGGCCGCTTCATCCAACAATACCGCTGAACCAAAGTATGACATGCTGGTAAGCAGTATGACTTATATCGCCCACAACTCACTTGTGTTCTAGTCATGCACAACATCAATGCATAAAACCTAGGCTCTGATGCCACTGTTGGGTAACGTAGTAATTTCAAAAATTTCCTACGCACACGCAAGATCATGGTGATGCATAGCAATGAGAAGAGAGAGTGTTGTCCACGTACCCTCGTAGACCGAAAGCAGAAGCGTTAGCACAACACGGTTGATGTAGTCGTACGTCTTCACGATCTGACTGATCCAAGTACCGAACGCACGGCACCTCCGAGTTCAGCACACATTCAGCTCGATGACGTCCCGTGAACTCCGATCCAACAGAGCTTCACAGGAGAGTTCCGTCAGCACGACGACGAGGTGACGGTGATGATGTTACTACCAACGCAGGGCTTCGCCTAAGCACTGCTACGATATGACTGAGGTGGATTATGGTGGAGGAGGGCACCGCACACGGCTGGGAGAGATCAACTGATCAACTTGTGTGTCTATGGGGTGCCCCCTGCCCCCGTATATAAAGGAGGAAGGGAGGGAGGCGGCAGGCCTAGGAGGAGGGCGCGCCAAGGGGGGAGTCCTACTCCCACCGGGAGTAGGACTCCTCCTTCCCTTGTTGGAGTAGGAGAGAAGGAAAGAGGGGGAGAGGAACAAGGAAAAGTGGGCTGCACCCCTTGTCCAATTCGGACCAGAGGGGGGGGGGCGCCTCCTTCCTTTTGGCCTCTCTCCTCTATTCCCGTATGGCCCAACAAGGCCCATATACTCCCCGGCGAATTCCCGTAACTCTCCGGTACTCCGAAAAATACCCGAATCACTCGGAACCTTTCCGATGTCCGAATATAGTCGTTCATTATATCGATCTTTACGTCTCGACCATTTCGAGACTCCTCGTCATGTCCCCGATCTCATCCGGGACTCCGAACTCCTTCGGTACATCAAAACTCATAAACTCATAATATAACTGTCATCGAAACCTTAAGCATGCGGACCCTACGAGTTCGAGAACAATGTAGACATGACCGAGACACATCTCCGGTCAATAACCAATAGCGGAACCTAGATGCTCATATTGGCTCCCACATATTCTACGAAGATCTTTATCGGTCAGACCGCATAACAACATACGTTGTTCCCTTTGTCATCGGTATGTTACTTGCCCGAGATTCGATCGTCGGTATCTCAATACCTAGTTCAATCTCATTACCGACAAGTCTCTTTACTCGTTCTGTAATACATCATCCTGCAACTAACTCATTAGTTGCAATGCTTGCAAGGCTTAAGTGATGTGCATTACCGAGAGGGCCCAGAGATACCTCTCCGACAATCGGAGTGACAAATCCTAATCTCGAAATACGCCAACCCAACAAGTACCTTCGGAGACACCTGTAGAGCACCTTTATAATCACCCAGTTACGTTGTGATGTTTGGTAGCACACAAAGTGTTCCTTCGGTAAACGGGAGTTGCATAATCTCATAGTCATAGGAACATGCATAAGTCATGAAGAAAGCAATAGCAACAAACTAAACGATCAAGTGCTATGCTAACGGAATGGGTCAAGTCAATCACATCATTCTCCTAATGATGTGATCCCATTAATCAAATGACAACTCATGGCTATGGTTAGGAAACATAACCATCTTTGATCAACGAGCTAGTCAAGTAGAGGCATACTAGTGACACTCTGTTTGTCTATGTATTCACACATGTATTATGTTTCCGGTTAATACAATTCTAGCATGAATAATAAACATTTATCATGATATAAGGAAATAAATAATAACTTTATTATTGCCTCTAGGGAATATTTCCTTTAGCAGCATATCATATACACTGGTTGTCAAAGTTGGCGACCAGCGCAAATAAACGCCGTAGCAAAACAAATCCAGAACTGAAACCACTTCAGAAGATCTGAAGAAACAATATCTAGGTACCCATAATGCTGGCAAGATGCTTAGCAATCTTATTAACTTTCTCTTGTTTGGCGCTTAAATCCTCCAATGCTTGCTATTGCACCAGAAATATGCATCTGAATTCTGCAGGGACTTCCTCAGTCCTTCAGCTTCCTGTTGCGGCACATCTGATCGATGTCTTTCAACTTGAAGTTGAGACTCAAGGAGACGAACTGATTCAGGCAGCGAGTTCGAAGAGCTTGTGCCAGCAGTAGTGGCCAGTAACTCGAACACTACATCAAGACAGGACTTTTGGGTTCCCTCACTGTCGTCAAGATAGTTTTTATCAGCTTTCTTGGAGACCAACAGGGATGTCTCACTATCTTGAACCTTATCTGCATTACTTCCTTTACCATTGGATAACGCGGTACTGTTCTCCAATATTTTGTCCGCATTCTAAAAGAGAAACAAGCAGACACATCACATGTTTACCATGTTGTATATGAAACTCATTTTGGTAAATGAGTTCAGTAGTAAAGTGGACAGGATAACAGCATGAAACAAACATATATCTATGTACCATTGCCACTTTATGGTCTATATCATTCTAGTTTTTGTTGCCAAATCAAGATAGAGACACAGTTCAAATAATATTTGTTCAAGACAAAGCAGAATAGACAGAATATAAGTGTGGGTAACTATAGAGCAATAACAACACTTGTAATGTGCATGACATGAGAACATAACTGTTTATTCAATTGAAACTGAAATCAACATAGAGCAGGTTACAACAGCAAACCAGTTAAAGAAACAGGTTTGAAACATACCTGTTGCGCCATTGGAGTTTCAATTCCATCCTTCAAATTTGAAAATAGTTGGTATGAGTAAATACAGTCATGCAAGAGCAAAGGAGTATGAACCATAGCTACAGAACCTGACCTGAGAACAAATCTTCTTCTCCTTTAAGTGTTGAGTTGGGATTCGGAGTGGTGGTCCTCGTGCTTTGGGCACTGAAGTTCCCTTACTAACTGCTCGTGTTTGGGTGCTCTGTGGTGGAGACGGTGCTGTGTCAACTGGAACTGGGTTACTATCTGCCGGGGTTGGGGTTAGAAGGGGTGTAGCTGGTTCTCTGTCCAACTGGGTAAGGGTACAATCTACGAGAGTCTGGGTTATGTGTGGTGGATCTGGTCCTTGGGCAAGTACAACCGTGGTTCTATCTGCATCAACTGGTAGCACTATCTTTTCTGAAGACCGTGTTGTTACTCCCTTAGATACTGCCATCACGCTCTCCAATTCAAATGGCTGATAAACAAGAAAAGTAATTGAAAGTATAGACATTGTATGATAGACAGGTGCAATGGATAGTGGGGAATAAAAGAGGGCATGAAATAATTCATATTTATGTTGTCTAACCAAACAAGATAGCATGACACAATTTTCACATATATGATGGCTAACTAAACAGGATAGCATGACAGAATTTCACATTATGATGGCTAACTAAAAAAGATGGAAAGACATAGTTCAAAATATGAGACTATGTAAACAGGATGACATGACATAACTATATAATGTGTTTATTAAATAGGTTGGCATGCCATAATTCACATACATTCACGAATAGAATGCCATAATTCAAAATATGATGATTGTAAACACTAAACAGGATGAGATGATATAACTATATGATGTCTTTATTAAATGGGTTGCCATGCCATAATTCAGATAGATGATGTGTATGTACTATGTAAACATGATGGCATGATATAATTCAAATATATGATTTATATAGTAAGCAAGTAAGCAGATGGCAATCCATATATGATGTAAAAACTAAGCAATGCAAGACAACATGCATGACATGGGTAATATAACAATGGGGTCCACCAGACCAAGAGTTGAGGAATTCATGCCAATGGTTTCAAGACTAGATAAAAGGTTATCTGGGATTGCAACAATGATGTCATATTCAGGTAGGCTCACCCACCTAAAGGCCATTATCACAGCTCTACCTATATTTGCAATGTGCTGTATCAGGGTTCCTCTCACCATCTTGGATCATTTTGAAAAATCTGGTAGAAGTTTTCTCTGGTATGGTAAGGACATCAATAAATTTGGCAAGTGCCTTGTTAAGTGGGAGCAAGTTTGTTTACCCAAGGAAGCTGGAGGTCTTGGTATTTTAGATCTTAGAGCACACAACAAAGCTCTGTTAACCAAATTCTTGCACAAGTTTTTCAATAAACAGGATATCCCATGGGTGCAACTAATTTGGAGCAAGTACTATGGAAATGGTGATTTACCACAATTCCCAACTAGGCTAGGATCTTTCTGGTGGAGAGATTGTTGCTCTATTATTGACAAGTACAAGAACCTCACAACCTGTTCTGCTGGTACTGGTGACACCATTTCTTTATGGCATGACAAATGGAATGACAATCCAATGAAAGAAAGTTTCCCACACCTATACTCCTATGCCATAAACAAAGACATTTCTCTCTGGAAGGCTTGCACTAAAAGTGAGAATGATTTCTATAACATGTTCCATCTGCCTATGTCTTCTGTGGCTGTTCAACAAAGCACTGAGCTAATAGCCCTCATTAATGGTGTGATGAGTAACAGAAATCCTGATACATGGAAATTTAAATGGGCCTCTGGATACTACAATGCTAAGAAAGTCTACCTTGAGTTCTTGGGATGCCCAGAGAAAGCTCCCAAGCCTTTCCAATGGATTTGGAAGTCTGGTTGCCTACCTAAGCAAAAATTCTTTTTCTGGCTACTTCTTCTGGAGAGGTTAAACACCAGAGATCTTCTCACCAGAAAAAGTTTCTACATTGAAAGCACCATCTGTGTATTATGTGATGATGAGCCTAATGAGTACATCAAACATCTATTTTTTTCATGTGATTTCAGCCAATTTTTTTGTTATCTATTGGTTTTGAATGGAACACTGATCTGAGCAGCAATGAGATGCTTATTGAAGTTAGAAACAGAACTCGGATTCAGCCCTTTAAAGAATGCCTAATTGCTGGTTGTTGGACCATCTGGAAACATAGAAATGGCATCATTTTTGACAACAAAGAAAGGGATTTGAGCTACTGTATCTCCTGCTTCAAGGACCACTTTGGCACCATCATGAAAAGAGTCAGACCAAGTTTAAAGGAGGGAATGCAGAGCTGGTTGGATTATTTGTAGATTTTCTGTTTTTGCTGCCCTTTGTTGTAATCCATCTGTATATAACTTCCCTCCAATATAAATGAAAAAGAGTTACAATAGGGTTTTTACCCTACTGTGTTTGCTAAAAAGAACATGGGTAATATAACCCTGCCAAGTTTGAGCATAGACCTCAGGGGGAAAATAGGACTGGTCATCAGTCTCTGAATCCTCCTTTGAGGATCTCTCTGTAACCAGCAAGATGTCTGCTTCAGCATGGCATGATATAATTCGCATACATGATGATTGGCTAAACAGTATGGCATTACATAATTCACATATATAATGCCTTTGCAACAAGATAGCATTATATAATTCACATATATAATGTCTTGCAACAAGATGGCAATGCATAATTCACATATATGGTAATTAGACACTGAACAGGTGGCATTCACACAAAGCATGTCTAAACTAATCAAATGACATAGCAATGCGAGACACCATATGCACGATATGAGCAACATAACCCTGCCAAGTTAGAGCATACACCATGGGGGGAGGAATAGGACTGGTCATCTATCTCAGAATCCTCCTCTAAGGAGCTATCCGTAACTAGCGAGATATGCGCTTCGTCAGATAGCATAGTCTGCTCTGAAGACCTTGTTTTCACTCCAGAATTTGCCATCACCGTGTCAAATGGCTGATGCACACGAAGAGCAGTTGAATGTAAAACATTGTTGACAAATGTAATATGTAACAAAAAAAGGATGGCCTGATATAATTTACATATAAGATGACTGGCTAAGCAGGATGGCATTGCAAAATTCACATATATGATGCCTAGCTAAACAAGATGGCGTTGCATAATTCACATAAACGATGAATAAACTAAACAGATGGCATTCGCACAAAGGATGTCTAAACTAAGCAGATGACATATTTGATGTATAAAGTAAGCAATGCAAGACACCATATGCATGATATAACCAACATCAGCATGCCAAGTTAGAGCGAAGACCTCAGGGGGTAAATAGGAGT
This sequence comes from Triticum urartu, assembly GCF_003073215.2. Classification (NCBI taxonomy): domain Eukaryota; kingdom Viridiplantae; phylum Streptophyta; class Magnoliopsida; order Poales; family Poaceae; genus Triticum; species Triticum urartu. The sequence goes on from NC_053026.1 coordinate 305,429,780, forward strand.
TGTCTTCTCCTTCTGAATCCCCCTCAGAACAGATATCTTCCTCTTGATTACAATCCTAAATGCGTGGAGGGGGGGCTGCCTTTGCGCCTACCATGGAGCGACGTCTGCATGAAATTTTATTGCCACGCAAGGCTCGTCTCTTTTGCTCTACATGTTCAGTTCCATTGTTTACAATAACTGGCATGCATAGGAATAAAACATAGTGAGATTATGTAAGGAGTGCATGCAGAAATCCAAAGTGATGGTAGCAACCTGTGGATAGACCCAAAACCAATAATAGCAGGCAGATAATGGCTTCAGTTAAAAAATACAGATAATGGCTTCTTTACTGTTTGTTTCCCACCCAACATGAAACTCATAGTAGACACCGGAGATTAACTAGATAGTAGATAGATACTATTGATAGCGGTCCCGATATGTACCCCACAACCATTTAAAAACTCAAGTTTGACCATTAGTTTGGAGCTGACTCAGAGTCTAATCGATGAACATGATAATAAAGTAGCATGTAATATTAAGCGATGCATAACGTAAGCAGACAAGAAAGAGTGCGACCTCTCTTGCGGACCTGTGTAGTCCTCGAGATCATCTGCTCGATTGGTGATGGTAATGCATTTTTCATGGCTGCCAGCGGCGAGGAAGAAGATCTGAGGCAGAGAAAGAGAGTCTGGAGGCCGGATCCCTGCTGTGCTGGACCCTTCTGTCGTTGGAGCACCTAAGCTGGGGTGGACGATGGCGCAGCAGGAGCGGGACAAACCACGCAAGGTTTTCTTTGACAACTATGTGTAAGAGAAGTAATTCTGTAAGGGCTCGTTTGAATAGGAGGATTCCAACAATGCATGGATAGGAAATAGACAGGAATATGATAGGAATGCACGTGCAAAACAGAGAATTTAAAAACACAGGATTTTTGCCAATCTGGGTGTTTGATTCACAACAATTGGAAGATCACAGGATGCAAAGAAGCATGGTGAGATTAAGTCAAACCACAAAAAAATGTACGGTTATAATGTTATTATGCTACTATCTCTTAGTCTTGTGCTTCATGAATAGGAATTTGAAAAGGAGGACAAGTGAAAATTAAAATTCCTATGTTTTTTCTTTCAAGGGGACACTAAAGGAACAAATCCGTGTGCTCAGTGGACAATATATATAACATGTAGAGTAAAAAAGAGATGCAACAAGTGTACAACCTCTTTGGCGAAGCCATGTCGATCTCAGCGTGATTGGGTTGGCCGGTGAGGATGCTCCGGCTGACTTTGCTGTCGGAGGAGGGGAATAAGATCTTAGGCGTATGGAGATAGAGCCCGAGGTACTGCTCCGCTGTGATGGAGGGTTTCGTCGTTGGAGCATCTCCGATGAGTTGTACGACGCCGAGGCTGAAGCAGGACAGGAGAGACAACAAACAACGTTAACCTGAGTGGAATTCTAATAGCATCTCCAATACATGACGTAAAATACATAACCACAAAGTGCTAGATGGAAAATACATCAGCCGCTCATCTCTAAACTTAACTGTCGAAACTGAATTTAACTGTCGAAACTAACTTAACTGTCGAAACTGAATTTTGCTGTCGAAACTGAACGCACTAGCAAGGTGAGGCTACACGTCGGTCGACTAACTTTTTCATCTCTGATCAGTAGATTTTGCAGCCGTTGGATACGAAATCAAGGGCCTGCGGTTCATCTTCAACCTCCACCCCCCTGAGCCGGCCAAACAGCAGCCCCCCGCCGCCCGCGGCCGGCGGTGCGCTGCCCCGCCCGCCTCGAAAACACTCCCCACCGCCGGTCCGCCGCCGCCCCAGCCATCCCTCTAGGCCCCCCCCCCGTGCCGAGCTTTTTCTCCGGCGATCCCCACGCCACCGCCCCGCCAACGCCCCGCCACCGCCGGCGACCACCGCCCCCATCCTGAACCCTAAGATAGATAGTGGGGTACCTCTCCAGCGAGCCCCCCTCCCCGCTGCGGCTGGTTCTTCCTTCACCCCGGCACCCCCCCTAAAAATCGACAGACCCAAAAGTCGATTTAGTCGACTGAAGTGTAGCTAAATCGGAGCAGCATCGCAAGCAAGAGCAAGAGCGAGAGCAGCAGCACGAGCAAGAGCAATAGCAAGAGCAGACCAGGCAGGGGACCAAGAGCAAGAGCAGAGCAGCAGCTCCTACTGATGTGGACGTCGCCGCCGAGGGAGCAATGCCGTGGAGGAAGTGGCCGGCGACGCCGTCGTGGATGGAGCCGCGCCGTGTCGGCTCGGGACCGAGCGCCGACAGCACCATGAGATCGAATCAAGAAGAAAATGCGGCGATTAGTGTACAACCTCTTTGGTGGCACCGATTAGGCCACAGCTTCATCCGAGGAAACGGTGATGACGATGCTCTTTCGGTGGTGCAGGTGAAGACGACGGTGTGGGAATGGAGGTGGCGCGAAAGACGAGGGGAACGTCGGGGCAGCTCCTTGGAGGTGGAGGACGGGGTGGCTGAACCGGCGGGACGATGAGATCGACGACGGATACTCATCCGGTACGGTGGATGAGGGACGTCGAGGTGTTGCTGTGGACGACGTCGTCGGGGAAGAGGCTCCGGTTGGGTGGCGGACAGAGCAGGGTGTGGGGTTTCATCACGGGTTTTCGCGGCCTCGGTGTACGAATGGGTGGGTGGATGGGATGGCAGTGGGGAACCATGGCTTAGAGACGCGCTTGTCCGAAATGTGGGGTAAGTTACGAAAGTACCCCCACCGATTTGAGGCGGTTCTTTCGGTTCAGGGGTACCACGGGCATTTCACGTGTCGGGATTTTACAGGAGGTGGGAGTTTTCGCGCGCGTTGTAATTTCAGAATAGCAAGGCGCGGGTTGAGATGGAGGGAGTTATCGGAGCACAACGAGACAAAGATATATCTTAAATATTTCGGGCTAACAAGGCGCGGGTTGAAATTTCCGGACAAGCCTAACATGTACTGTACCAAATCAATGCGCACTACAAATGTCATTCAAAACTTTGAATTCATGTTATGTTCAATTAAAATATTTCGCTACGTGTATAATGCATGCAACCTACTACTCAAATGAATGTTTTAGTGCATTCCAAACGTATATACTACCGCTTCAATATGAACTAAATTTGAATTCGTTTCTCTATTTGAATAAGATCTACAGTAATGATTGTTGTGAAGTCAAAGCATTTGAATTCGTTTCTCTGTTTTAATAAGATCTACAATCATCATTATTGTCAAGTTAAACCATCGTTTTTGTATTATCTTCATAGCACACCACATGATTAGTCTCGAGTTACATATGAACTATGTGTACTATATGAACTCAAACTAGATTGTTTGAATCCACTTTATTTTGATTTCAAATCACATTACATTTCTAGCTCTAGCTAGATCTTCATAATCTAAACCATGTCTCATATGTATAATGTGTTTATCACATTATGTATGGTGCCTCGCCCCCTACGCCTACAAGTATTTAGATGTGAGTTGCAAACACCACACATTACCACAAATTCAAATAAAATGTGAGAATGTTCGATATATAGTATTGTTTAGATTGTTCGATATTTAGTTGTAAGCTGCAAACGCCACACATTATCACAAATTCAAATAAAATGTGAGATTGTTTGATGTATAGTATGGTTTAGATTGTTTGACATTTAGCTGTGAGTTGCAAACGCCATGCATTATCACATTATGGTATAACATGTGCACAGCACGTGTATCACCGCTATATTCATGCATGCAATGTTTAAAACACTATGATCTCCTATTCAAATATATGAATCCTCTTTCTTATCAAATTATGATCTTTGTTAGTCTCCTACACCCACACAATCCTCTAACCTTTGTAGCTACCACTAACTTTCTCTCGTGCATGCACACGCCCTCCTCCCCCTCCCCCTCCCTCGACATTCTATCCACCGGGCACATTCATTTTTTTCTTTAGGTCGTTCTCCCAGAGTCTCCACAACTCCTTTCCGACACACACCGATCGATAAACCTCTCCAGTGATGCCTGCCTACAACATACACACACACCTTCAATCTCCTCCTTTATGTGTCCTTGCCTCGTGTCTCTCATACGGTCAGACACACGTGTAAAATCTCGCCCCTCTTTTCATCGATCTCACAACCGCACATTCCTCCGCGTATCTAGCTAGTAGTTGGGCCTCTCGCACCACCTCCCAGCTCCATTCTCTCTGTCTATCCGTCTCACTGGGCCTTATTTGCCTCTAACAAATGGACGTACACCGACCGATCTCTCGCTATACATATAGCTAGCTAGGTCCACATAACTCGTTTTTACCCACACGTCAATCGATCTAACTCATTAGTTGTGTCTCTCCCTTCCTCCGACAAACAACAATTGATCTACCGATCTAGTTAGGTTTGCTTACCAAACACATGGTTCCCCTTCATCATCCATGGATGCGTCCCGACAGATCTATCACGCACATGCACACACAGAAACACATCCCCACTCTTATTGATAACATTGCAGTTCCACCCTCAGTTTGTCTAGTAGGCCTCTCCCACCATCTTCGAGAAGCAAGTCCATCACCCATCCAGCACTCTACCCCTCCCCCTCCCTCTCCCTCCCACTCTCTCTCCTCTCTCTCTCTCTGTCCCATCATATTTCCTGTCCTTCAGTTATGTATGGATGTCGACCGATCTCCCTCAAGACATAGCTGGGTCTCTCCTTCTCAACACATATACGAGTCGTTCTACCTCTATAGTTAGGCCTCTGCCTACCCCTCCCCCCTCCCCCCACACACACCGATACATCGAGCGCTCTAGTCATGTCTCCTTGCCACACACAAACTTGACATGTGCCCTCTAACGTTCCGGTAGGCTAGTCGCCCTATATCTTTGACTTGTACACACACACAATTTCGATGGCTCTCTTCATCGATCTCGCACCCACCCACTTGATCCTCTCTTCGACTCTATCGATAGCTATGACCCCTCCCTCTCTTCTCGTGGATTGCCCGACCCTCTATGTATGATATGGATAGGCCCCCATTTCACACACATTGCATGCAAAATTTTGTTTGAGATGTCATCGACACATATTCCCACAAATAATTCACGAAATCAACCCCCACCCCACCCCCACCCCAAAACAAAAAACACTAACGAACGCGGTTTGTATCTCTCACACACACCCACGTAGGTGGGGGACGTGCACGAAGAGAAGAGGTGCATGCACGGCGCACGTACTCCCGTCTCTTTCCCAACCACACCCGCGTGGGGTACACGGTGGAGCTCATTCTGTACGAAAAAGGCAACCCACGTGTAATTTGGCACGTGTACTGGTTGTCCACTTGGTGGAGGGAGGATCGTCTACCACGGGTGAACAAACAAATTGCGACTTGACGTGTTATGTTAAAAAAAGAGGCAAACCATGTGGGGCCTACCTTAGAGGCAAGGCTCTATACACTGGAGTACTTTTGATGTGTCTCATCAACTCGCAGAACGAGGAGAAGCTTGCTTAGTACGCCGTCTCCCCCGCCCACGGGCGCGGTGGCTCGCAGGATGAGGTGAAGCTTGCTTACTACACCTTACGCCCGCTCCCTCGCCCATGCGCGCGGTGGCTCGCAGGACGAGGAGAAAAAATTACTACTCCCTCCGTTTACTCCTCGTCCCTACTGTACCTTGGTTATAGAGATTATATCATATTGTTTGGAACATATATGTCCTTTAGTAGATTTCAATATGAACTACTAGTACATACTCCAAAAACTGATGTATATAGACGTATTTTAGAATGTAGATTCACTCATTTTGCTCCGTATGTAGCACTCTCCCTCGCCCCTCGACCCTCGCCCACGTGGTGGACGTGCAGCAATTCATTCGGTCTCATATAGCCAGAATGATATATACTACACTACCATTATTGCTTGACTTCCCGAAGAGGCGAAGAGCCAATCGCAAGGTTAATATTTTGGAGATGCCAAGCGCAAGGTTATAGGAGAACGAGTAGTAGGTGCCGCGTCATTTATAAATAAAGTTTTTTCTTCTTCAGTGGCACGTAATATGATAGGTTCATATGGAGAGAAAAGGAAACCGCTCCACTATATACATAGTCAGGACGGGCCAGCCTACACGGTTGTTTGCTGGGGTTGCTCTCTTCACACTCTCTCGCACAAAACGACTGTGGCCACATCTCTAACATCCCGGCGGATCACGTCCACTTGGGGAAGGGGTGGATGCTTAGTGTAGATGCGGTGGTCGTCGCCGACGGCGAAAACCCACTGTCGGCACGTCCTGATCAGGGGTCCCCGCCATTCTATCTCACAAAGCCGGTGAGGTTGCCTTCGTCCCTTGCTCACTGCCGCGACGTGGGCAGTTGCCACCTCCCGCCGCCCTCCTCAAGGTTGAGCTACGTCCCTCAGGTACAACTCCCTTTACAGCCGGCTTGCACCACTGATCCAGCTGCCCACATCACTCCCTGTGGATATTTCTCTACTTCTTTGCCCCGCACATACCTCTACTGGCTTCTACGTACTGTATTTGTGATGAGTTTATGTCTCATCAACTAGTCCCAGTAATCTTATTCTAATCACGCTTGTTCAATTTCTTTTCCACAGGGATGCTCATCTCGATTTTGGTGAAACTCCACAAAATGATCCGATGGTCAAAAGGTTGCAAACTTCATTTATTAGGAAGCTGGAACGTTGCCAGCAAATTGAAGCCTGGTCAGGGTTCACGGTTCAAGGGCTAGGGACTGCATGGATTGTTTTTTTCTTTAGCTGCCTCTGTTCCAAAATAAATGTCAACTTTAGTAGTAGTACAACTTTGTACTAAAGTTTGCACAAAGTTGAGACACTTATTTTGGAACGGAGGGAGTACATATTTGCTATGATCTGTCAATCATTGAGATGCAATAGCATGCATGTTAGTCTCCTTTGTATTTGATGAAATGTTGCAACGGGCAACCTTGGACGCAAGATACATGTAACAGAAGCTGGAAGCTTCATAGCATTGTACAAATTTATCTCGCTGATAAATTATAGTACATACTATACTAGTACTTCCTCCGTTCCTAAATATAAGTCTTTGTAGAGATTTCACCATGAACCGCATGCGGATGTATATAGATGCATTTTAAGTGTAGATTCATTCATTTTGTTCCGTATGTAGTGGAATCTCTACAAAGACTTATCTACTAGTAATAGCTAGACCCCACTACTAGGAATTCTCTATCCTCTCCTTGAGCCATGTCATCAAAATTGATGTAGCCGTTAGATGAAGTAAATCAGTCCATAATAGCCGTCTGATCTAGACGTTGAGAGGCTTCGCACTAAGCCACATGCAAGCATGCAGAAATACCATGGTACATGCATGTGAGTGGGTTTTAAATCACATCAACATGTCTGCATGCAAGCATGCACCGGCAGCATGCATGTAAGTGAGCTTTTAAGTCCCATTAACATGTCAAAAAGAAAAATATAACCCCATTATGCAGTAGGAGTTGGCTGATCTTTTTTCCTTACGTGGGATGATCTAAATGATGATGTGAGTTTATTTAGTTTGGCTACCACATTTGTCATGCGGTTATAGAGTTTTTTTAGTTCTATGAAATCGATAATTTTGCGCAGAGAGATATACCGCTGTTCCGCGCCAACGCACGGGGACTCATCTAGTAATATTTAGGAACAGAGGGAGTACTATGTAAAGAGTTAGGTGTCGCACGGTGATAGTGTGAGGTGGGCCATGTAATCACTAAGCCTGCGTGTTTTCACTGCTCTTGCACGCCTCCGCTGTAAGAATGGAGAAAATTGTAATCTAGTAGTAGTATACTCCTACCTCCTTTCGCCGAAAGTGTGGGACATCCAGCAGTCCTACCACCTTAGTAATAAAGACCAATGAGCCGCCAAATCACATAGACCCAGTAGTAAGTTGGACGGACGAAGCAACCATCACTCTTGCGCCAGTGAGAGGTCGCGTCCGCTCTGCCCGGGCATGATGCGACACCGATTATTTGGAGCGGCGCTGACCGTTTCGGGCGGGAAGTGCGCGCGGGCGATGGAGGGGCTTTTGGGTGGGCCAGGATGGTCAGGAGCGGGCGTGGCAGCTATCCGCATGTCCCTACCGGACACGCCCGGAAACGAGAGGATGCACCGACTCTCGCGCCTAAAATCATACACTACACAACATCTCTCTGTAGGAGTAGGTCGATCTGTCGCTCTCTCTAACACACACATGCTGTTAAACACACACACACACATAGACGCACACACACGCACCTTGGTCCCGTTGCACCTTCTAACGTGACTTATTACACCTAGACGAAGGGAGTAGTAAGTATACGAGATACGGCGGCACACTGACTTAAGTCGAATACAAGTGCGCAAAAATTGTGTGCATGTTATAATAAGGATTCACTTAAAATAGTACGTGAGCGAACAGAGGGATCAATTGGACAGTGTTCCTAAGCAGTAGCGAGATGTGTGAGGTAAGATACACCGCTGGCGCTTTTAATTTTTCTTATTAATTTGTTTGTTTCACCCTCTGACTGGTGGGACCCAACGTACTACGTGGAGAGAGGTAAGGTGACTAAGGCTGCATTATTTATGCACCACTGTGGATAGTCTTACCACCAAAGGCACATGACACGATTATGATTGAAATCCCAATGACTCCCACACACACACACAAAAACACGGCATGCTTGTCACATGAATGTAGGAATGTATAAAAGGTTATTTCCCTCTCGTTGAACATAACAGGAGGGTTGTGTAGCTGGTTAGCCTGTTCGCTCATCAAACTTGAGGTCTCGGGTTTGATAACTACACTTGCACATAATTTATGCCAGGAGGATTCTTTGACTGGTCAAAATGTTTTCTAGGGTTTGCACGCTTCACACTCTCTCTCCAGTATATATATACACGCTGGAGGTCAGCGCTTGTAGTTGCTCTCTTCACACTCTCTCGCCCTCTCCCGCTGGAGCCTCAGTGCTTGTAGTTGCTCTCTTCACACTCTCTCGCCCTCTCCAGATCTAAACAAGACTTCGTTGGCCTCTCTCTCCCCTCACTGCTGCTCAAAGAGCCGGCAGGATCCGTCCGCCGGGAAGGGAAGGAGGCTTAACGCTGTCGCCTTCGGCGAGGGACTACCGGCGCAACTGTTCACTTTCCACCCAGCGACGACGCGGGAGGGCCTCCGACCCCTTCTTCTTTGCTGCCGTCCCGTCGCCCACCAAACCACGCCCCAAGAACCTTAAGGTATAATTTACTTACTCCACATGCATTGCTCTAGCTGCATGTATACCATGAATCTAGGATGTGGTTCAAAGAGGAAAGGAGTGGGGGAAAGTAGTAGGAAAAGTTGTATATAGTATGAATCTAGGACGTGGTTCAAAGAGGAAATGAAGGGGGAAAGTTGTATAGCATTAATCTAGGACGTGGTTCAAAGAGGAAAGGAATGGGGGAAAGTAGTGGGGAAAGTTGTATTGCATAAATCTAGGACGTGGTTCAAAGAGGAAAGGAAGGGGCGAAAGTACTAGTTCAAAAAGGAAAGGAAGGGACAAGGCTGTAGAGTTTGAGCAGGACTAGATTTGCTGCGCTCACATAGGGAAAGGTGTCTAAAGATAACAAAACTGGGACCAACACAAATATGCTACTTGGTTGTTTGTTCTTTGTTGCAACAGACTGTGCATGACCACAATACATCGGTAGATGCACATGGTGCTGGTGCGTCCACTGTCCCGTGCAACTCATTAGTTGTTGTTACTCTAAGGCCCTGTTTGGTTAAAAACTCCCTAGTCCCTACATGCTGGGTTCCAGGGACTAAGCATGGACTAGAGGTTATTAAATGACATGCTAAAAGACCATGTTACCCCTAGTAATGAACTAATAGAGACAAGGTGCGATGCGTGGCAGGGGCAACTGTTGGAAAAAGTCCCAAAAAGACTCCCTCAGGGTCTTCTTTCTTTAGTCCCAAATGCCCACTTTTAGTCCCTAAAAGTCCCTCCTGTTTGGTTTAGATGGGACTGACACGGAGTTTTTTTAGTCCCTACACCAAAATGTCCCTGTAAACAAACACCCTCTAATAATGCCGCTGGAAAATTGATGCAATGCCACAGTTAAAAGCAAATTACATGTTTAACGAATTTTATTGTTAATATAATCTCTATGTTAATATTAATCAATGCCACCTTTTGAGAAATGCTACTGTCTTGCTTTCTTTCCCATTTAGATAAGGTATATGCTTCTTTTTGTTGGCTTCTGTGTCATCCACCGTTATTGACCACTAATTGTTTCCTTTGCACCTCTGTGTAAACAGGGTTATCTGCTTCACCTCGTTGCCATTGTGACCTTTTGTTGCACTACACAAAACACTTTTGTTTTAAGAGTGTTTTATGCAGTTCAACCAAAATGTCACACCGACAACGTTGCTTGATTGCTTGATCTTAGTGGAACTGCACTATCTGTTAAGGCGAATTTGGTTCAGATCTTCTTCTTGTGAGTTGTTTGAATTCCGCATCATGAGAGGTCAGTACTAGCCTTCTTTCACATGATTCTGCAGTGTGCATTCATATGTTGTGCTACTTGTACGATAATGTTGCTTGATTTTAGTGAACTGCACAAATGGAGACAAGACTTCCAATCTGTATGTGCACCGTAATATCCCATTGAGGTAAGATAAGGATATTTCACAACTGCTGGCCTGTATTTTGCCACTTTCATCAGAAAATTAAGTTTAGTACTATACTTGTGCTCCCTAATTGACATGCCAAATCTTACATTGAAGGCGAAGCTTGTTTGTTATTGAACCAAGTGATGAAGGGGAAGAACAAGCAGAAGAAAAACAAAAATCAACTCCCGGTGCTGTAATGAAGCACTGGAACTGTGATGACACAAGTAATGATATAGTTTTGCATCTTAATTTATTGCTATGGCTGGAACGAGCAATTGTTTTGCCACTGATTTGATGCCACTCTTAATGTAATATGTAATTATCTCTACTTGTGCAAACAGGGATCTTCTTTGAAGATACCATATATTTTAGTGGAACTGCACAAGAAGATGTTGGAAACATTAAACTAATCGAGGAGTATATAGTAAGCATGGCCACCACCATAGATAGCAACAGATGGTTCCGGAGAATTGCTTCATCTGTATGCTCTACACAATAAGCCTCCTGACAAAGGTTGGTACTCGCCCACTGATTTCATCCATATGATTGAGCTTTGTCATCTCTATTGGTGTTGTGCTACTGTTTAGATACTGTCATGAAAAAGTGGTATTGTCCTTGAGAAGTGCTTCATCTGTGCTATTTTAAATATTTCCTTTCCTTTTTTTCGAGCAAACAGTGATGCTAGCATTTAGTAGTCCTCTTGTCTTTGCACAACAGGATCATCTTCCTCTGAAGAAGAATATGGAGTACGTGAAGTGACTAGTTCTGATTATGCCAGGATGAAGAAGCCCTGTCTATCTTATCATCAGAAGGAACAGTTGAAGGATGGTTACATTACTCCCCACAAGACCAAACTAACTTCAGCTCAGAAGGACTAACAAAAGCTCCATTTTTTTGCTGTGATGCGCGAGTACAATGTTGTTCTAGGATTCTTTCTGATGAGTTCCATTTTTCTAAAAGTGTGCTCTACATGGACCATGTATGTGCCTGTTGAAACTGTCAATTCATAGTACAGTTTGCTTTATACTAATCACTTTTTTGTATTTGTTCAAACAGGGGTGATCATCTTGATTTCAATGGGAACTGCACAAAATGTTCATGAATACATCGAATCATTCATTTCCACCACAAGAAAGGAGGTGCCGATGAGTTCAAGGCGTTGCAACATATAAGGGCGAAATCATACAAGCTACTCGCGAATTTGGTGGAATTGCACAAAAAGAACAGCTGGTTTATTTAGCACGAGGTGCCATGTCAATGTCCGAACTGATGGCAAACCCTGCCCATTCCACAATTGTAGGCATTTGATATTTTGGAATGGGACAACCTTGTCAAATTTTGCTCATTGATTTTAGCAAGACATGCGTTTGATATTTTTGAATGGGACGCCCTTTGCTGTCAGCAGCGTCGATCAATTTTTTCTTTATTCTTTAGTTGTGAAGTAAATATTGCCTCTGACATGTGAGTCGCTGAGATGCATAATCATCGATTGTTTTGAATGTTCTCTATGAATTGTCAGGCTTGTGTGTTTGATGGCAATGTACAGAAATGCTAAAAAGCTGCTCAAAATCTTTGTACTCCTTCTGTTCCTTTTTACTTCGCACATTGTGAAAGTGCATACTTTTTTGTATAAGATTGGTCAAACTAGAGATACTTTGACTGCAGACAAAACTTGTATGCAGACTAGAAAGGACCGGAGGGAGTACATGTGAAACTGCTGCAAACGAGGTGATCACCCTGGGAATAATGCTAGTACGTATTGTTTTGCATGTTCATCCAATGCCAATGATACAGGAATTCAAACTAATCGAAATAAATTCATTCATACACGGTCGGATTTCATATAAACATGCCGGATTTCATTACATTTCATACATTTTTCAACTAAAAAGGGGTGCGCTGGAGGTATAATTAATTAACCGAAGCTACCCACCTGTGTCCCGCTGAGCCGAACAGAAGCTTCAGTGACTAAACCGCAGGTGCAGTTGGGTAACTGACATGTGGCCTGTTGGGCCCACATGTCAGTCAGCCAACTGCACCAGCAGTTAAGTAGAAGCAGCGTCCTTCTCAAGCACAGCTCTCCGACTCCACGTCGCCGCCAAGAAGCTAACCGGCCGTCAATGGTTAACCCGCCTAGCTTGGCTTCAACCGGAGGGTAGCAGTGATGGCCTTACTTGGACCCGAGCGGCGGCGACCTACCATGTTCTACTCTTCCTCGTTTTCTGTGTGGCGTGGCCTCGTTGGCAGCGGGGCGGAGCCGGCGATGTCCTCTGTCTCGTTGCCGGCGGGCGGCGCCTCAGCGGAGCGGTGGAAATCCTCCCCCACGTTGCCGGCAGGGTGGGGCCTCGGCTGAGCTGGCGATGTCCTCTGCCTCGTTGTTGGCGGGGCGGGGCCTTGGCGGAGCCGGCGGTGTCCTCTGCCTCGTTGTTAGCGCCGCAAGGCCTCGGCGGAGCAGGGCCTCATCAACGCCAGCGGAGCGGGGACGCGTCGGAGCCGGCATTGTCCTCGGCCTCGTCCTCGATCTCGCCAAACAGCGCCTCGCCCGCTTCATCGCCCTCTTTGCTAGCCTCTTTGTAGGCGGCCGTAGCCTCCGCCACCCGCATGCGGTACCGCCAGCGCTCGAGGCGGCCCTTGCGGGCGGAGCGGTACGAGTCGAGCAGCGCCTCCTGCTCTGTCCGCTCCGCGGCGATCTGCTCCTCCGCCTACAGGTGCTCTTGGAGGAGATGGTGGTTGTAGGCAGCGTCGGTCTGCGCCTCCCGGAACTGCTCCTGACGCATCTGCCTCACACTGTCCATATATTGGGCATGGGCCTCGCCGATGGTCATGGTGCAATGCACCGGCGAGGATGGCGCGGAGGAGGGGGTTGGCGCCGGATCGTCGACTACCATGTTCTCCATTGGGACGTCGTCGTCCTCCGGCTGCCTGCCGGCCATCCGGTCGGCAGCAATGGTTGCCATCTCCTTGTGGTCCGTCGTCCGCCCGTCCCGAAGAGCGCTGGAGCGCGAGGAAGCCATGGTGGGCAGTAGTGGTGTGGACAGGAGAAAGGGAACAGATGCGGATGACTGCGGCTATGGCCGGCGCAGCAGTTTATATAGCAATGGTGGACGGACGGAGGGACGGACGTGTGGCACCGGAGTAGCCGCCTCGGCAACCGCGTATCATTAATGTGGGCGGCAGATGGATGGACGGACAACACTTGTGTCGTTTGAAGGCGGAGCAATCGCCTGCACCGGGAAGCGGGGCGGGCGGCGCTGATTATTTCGGGCAGAAAGCCCGCGCGGGCGAGGAGATGACTTTACTTGGAGAGGATGGCAATGGGACCCACCAGGTCCATAGCCTCATGTACGCAAGTGCCTCCTTATTATATACTAGTAGAATGCCCATGCGTTGCTACGGGCTAAGGGCGGTCTTCAAGGTCGAAGTTCATTTCTCCCTCATACGTCCGGGTATGTTCGGATATCAAACAGGCACTCAACGAGCTCCCCAAAATTCAACCGTATGAACAATCCGGGCTTCCCAAAATCCAGCCCATATGTGATGGAGAAATGTGGTTATCCGGACTATCTGCCATGTTATCTACAACATGCGGTCCCAACACAAAAAACCCACCCCACGACGCATCCTTCCCTTTTGTATGCTGGACCCACCTTTTCCGGCTCGGTTTCCCGCTGTAGCGGGACATTTCTCGTTGGAGTGCTCTCCTTTAAAATAGGGATACACCCACCTCATCTTCGCCATGGCACCCTCTCTCCTTCACAACGTACTTCCCACGCTCCGATCTCTCCCCCCATGTTTGCATCGATCCACCACCGCCATCAAAGGGGAGGAGGCATGCGCCACTCGTGACACCTCCGGAGTTAAGAAGGCGGATCCGGTGTCTCCTGGGTCATTGCCCGTACATGTTGCAACACATAAATATTCAAGTGCATCAACACTGATCAAGTTAAACATGTACCTTGAGATTCTTCGTGCCGCTCATGCATATTACACCGCCTCCATTGTATCTAAGCCGCCCTACACAAGAGGTCGAGGCATCATATACACCCGCCCTGTCCCCCGGCCTTGTCGTGGGCGTGATATTGCTCTAATCTCTCGTCCCTCAAATCTACCTTGTATATTAAAATTAGTAAATATTTATCATATGATTTTTGTAGTGAATTTTAATCCTGATCAGTAATATTTTCCTACAAAGACAGTTCTGGATATAGGAACAAAGCTACATAAAAATTACTTTGAGACGCTTCCAATTCTATATGATTACTATCATCCATTTTTCAAATGAGAACATGTGACACCACCGCCACTGCTGACCACCAACTCCCATTCAAAATATAGCTAGTAAACATTCCATAAACTGTCGTCCTAGCAAAAGGAGAACCGGGAACAATGAAAGAGCAAACTTAACGAAAGTAAGCTTGCACTTGCATTTGGTTCAATGTGCTAATGAAAAATGGGATAACAAGCCAGCACCTTAAAATTTTCTTTTAGACGTGAGCTGCTGTACAAAATGCTAACCTAACCCCCAATTATAATAAGAGTATGAAACTGGTTGACAAATCCTCCCACTGCCCGACCTTATTTTCCAATGTACTCTACCGCACATGCACAAGAATTTACAATTTCCCAAACAAACTACCATAACATTTCATGCTTGAGTTGTCCCAGCATCACTGAAGTCTCGGTGAGGAATTTGACAACAACCTCATGAGGACAGACTGGCCCCTACCCAGCAAGGCAGCAACAAGCTAGGACAAGGAGAAGTCCAACATCTCCTCCTCCGAGAAGCCCCCACCCTCCGCCTCAAGAAACTCCGTTCACCATGTCCTTGTCCCTCTTTCCCTCCATCTCGTCCTTCACCCTACTCTTCTCTCCTCTCTCATCCGACCCCTCCCTTATCATGTTCCTCGGCGCTCCATCCACCTTCTTCCTTGCCTAAAGCAATTCGGATAATAGTAAATTATGGTATTTGTGCATCAACATCACAATAGTTGTCCAACTAAGTCCAACAAGATTCCCAAAACTGGAACATATTGCATCATACAAATAGATGCATAAAACAACAGAAATTGCAGACACCAAAGACAAGACTCAAGAAATTAATAGTGCCAATACATGTTGTGATAACTACTACATGAATTCAACTTAAACTTGCAAGACAGGAATGCAGGCTATACACTGAACCTTTATCATCCTATCGGCATAACCAGTACATAGCCATTCATTCCCAGATCAAATTTGTAGATCATACCCATTCCATGTGACAACTAATGATCTGCATACATATAGGAATACCATCAATAGATATCTGGAAAATAAATATTGTATTTTATGAGAACTAAGATGCTCTAATGGACCAGTATAATTCCAAGCAAACATGCAGAAGAATATTGAAGGTTTAAAGTTTTAGTGAGTACAAAATTTCAGCATATGGATATTAGAATTGCATGCATGCTCCAAATAAATAATTTTGTCAATCCAAAATATAATATGTTGTTGCATTCGTAACTGGCCGATAGTTTGCTATTAATTCTTGACATTCTTTAAAAAAATCTTGACGTTTAAGTTTGTCCATGCCCATTATTATATCTGTAACGCTTAGTTCAAAACTTGAAATTAACATATGCTTTTTTTCAAACAGAATTAATCATAACAAATGGAGCAACACAAATACCGTACCACCAGACCAAGAGTTTTCTTTTATACATATTGGCATATTGACATGCTCTGTTATAATGGATGTGCAAATAAGATTTTTATTTTTGCTGGTATGCAACTAATATTCTAACCCACTGACCTAACTCAACTTAAGACAGGACAACATCATGGAGAAGGAATGTCAACAAAACTCAAGTAACAAGTACTCGTATTATGTTATGCATCCATCAGTACACAAAGTTATGATTTACCTGTTATTAACACAATTACGTGAAGAAAAGAACATGCTAAATTTCTATGCATGTGTGTGTGTGTGTGTGTGGCGAAACTAACCAAATTTAAATGTGTATTTCTGAACAAATATACTCACATCACAAATCCTTCGATCCAAGTGTGTGAATTCCATCCGATCAAACCCGCGATAAGAGAAATTGAAAAGGAGAGACATGTCACCTGCATCCAATTAGCGTATAGAACATCACGATATCACTACATCACCTTTGTGGGGCCTTGATCAATGCTTCATTCTTAAACATTACAGCATAAACAAATGCATATGAAAGCTAGAAATTGTTCTACTCTTTTTCATGATAGGGACTACCACACAAATTCTTTGAGATGTGGGACGGTAAGAATTGGAGCAGAGAAACATTGATGTAGTAGGTGGTAAGCCATGTTGTAACACCTGGAAACAAATATCTAACCTAGCTAAGCAAAAAAATTAAAAATCAAGGAAACATAACAGACTAAAAATATCTACCCTAGCTAAGCAATAAAAAAAATTAGAGGGAAACATAACAGACTAAACAGAACCCTAACAGGTAACTCTACAAATATTCACCTGGCATACGTTATCTCATTCCAACAAATATTGGAGTTACCTGTTACTGTATTTGGCAAGCAATTTCACTTTTAATTTTAAGGAACTGTAACGTCTTGTTTTTCAGATGATCCATTCATAGACTTTTTTCCTCAGTAAGAGGCCAACTTCAGTAAGGTTCAAAAATAGATATTTTGGAAAGTCTATGAAACACCTGAGTTAGACTCAAATAAGGAATTGAAACTGCAATTGTAAAGACCAAGCTGCCATTTTTTTGTTCTCATTCCAGCCATTTCAACTCTCATCTTCTGAAACTCAGCCTACATCCTACAAATAAAGATGTTCAACAAATAATGGTGCAAGACAAAGCATTCTGATTACTATAATGAAAACAACTCCAATGATATTTTTTTTTTTACATTTTCTGTGATATTATACCTGACCTGATCATCATATTAGCATTTTTATCACCTAAACTTCAAGCTATTACTTGACATCTTATGAATTAAATGGTAGCTCCAAGGAAGATATCTTTGGCTTTGCTATGCTCGCTCAAATTCCCCCTGCCATGCATGTATCTGCTTAACAAAAGCACAACAGTACAACGATTTGTAGATAAATAAATATAGATACACAATCATTGATATGGTAGCGGATCGTGTGGGGGTGGCGCAGATCACGTGCAGCATTATATAATCGGTTGAATTTGGAGCTCAGTGCCGTTCAATCTGGGCTGCTTGCTGGTCTGGCGTCAGTGAGCTCGTGGATATAACAGACTAACAGTTAGAATAAAATGTGCTCTTTGGTTCATGTAGAGGTACCCGATGGTAGCAGCCAATGAGGGTTCTGGCACAGCATCGTGCACGGCGTCCCCGCGCCATTGGCGTCGGCGCACTCGGCGGCGATCTCGAAGGCCAACTTGCCGGACCCCACGACGGTGATGCGCTTCCCCTTAACCAGCGCGGTGGCGTCCTCGTCGGCCATGTGGGAGAGCTCCATGCAGGAGCACCCGCCCGCGGAACGCCTCCGGGCCTGGGGACACCGCTGGGATGTTGGGCATGCCGCTGAAACTGCCGATGCAGAGGATCAGGAAGTCGGACTCATGCACCTCCTCTGTCTCCGGCTCCTGCTCGCCGGCGCCGCGGTGGCCCACAGTGAGGCGCCACACGCCCGAGCCGTCGCCGAAGGCCTCGCCGTTGCCGTTCCACCTCTCCCACCGGTCCGCCGCGCCCTCTGGCTCCGCATCGACGTACTCTGCAGCGACGACCTGGCTCCGGAACCTGACCTGGGAGAGGGGCACGAGATTTGTGGGTAGATAAGGAAGGGCAGGGGCCTTGATCGTGAGAATTTTTTTGAGGAACAGAAGCTGGAAAAAAATCCTGGTATAATTGGAAGGAAATAAACGAATGCGGGAGGGAGCATCTGTATGGAAAGAATCGTGGGAGGGGAGGGTGGAAAGATTGGTGTTTATGGAAGCTTTTTGTTATGAAAATATTCGATATGATTTGATCCCTCTGGTATATGGAAGGGAAGGATAGAACGATTGGTGTTTTATATGGAAGGGTGGGATCGATGGAAGGATGGAATGGTTCATTTGGTTTTTCTAGGCATGGGGCGTGTGGTTCTCGTGATGCATGAATGAAAACCGGTTTTGGTTTTCGGAGGGAGGAAAAAAATCGGTGGGAGGGAGATCGCCTGGTGGGGGGAGATCGTTGGAAGGCTGGAAACGAACGAACGACATGAGACATTAGGAGTATATATATAAAACTATACTTCTTCCGTATAGGTGAATAAGTCGTATTAGAATGAAAAAAAGAATATTTCTCTCTTCTAAACACAACATTTAATCACAGCAGTTAAGAGGATTCCTTATTAACTACCCATGCAGGCCATCGTAATTCATAGCATGCAAAGCACTTTTATTTCTTGCCTAATAACCGCATGAACGTGCTGCATGCATTGGTCCTTGCCCGAGCAAAAAAAAGGGAGGAAAGGGGTTTCCACGGGAGACAACGAGGCAGAGGTGGAAGCGCTCGCTGGAGTAATTTATTTTGCTTCCTCCTGGTTTCCTAACATCACGGTCCCACACTATTGTCAACCTATGTAGTAGTCAATAAATGAGAGAATTGCACAAGAAGTGGCCGACAGCTGGAACCAAGCAGCTCGAGCAGTATTTGTGTTTTTGAGGTGTGAGCACTGCAGAGTTTTTCGATGTTTAGCCCAGATATTAATTTTTCTCCTCTGAACAACAACGAAAACATCGCTGCAGGTATTAACTGGGCGGGCTGTGGCCCGTCTAGCCCAGGCCAGATATCCAGTCCAGATATTAATTTTTTTCAAGCTGAAAATGGCTAGCCTAGCTATACCTTTTTTTAGGAATACCCGGGCAATGTCAAGTTTTTATTCTCAGCCCCACTGGGCTGCAAATCTTTCCTAGAAGGGATGCATTAGGCTTAACAAGAAAATGAGCTTTAAGAAATAATAAATAGGATGTAATTATAAAAACTGGGCAGTAACTATAAAAAATGCACCAAACACGTGATTACTTTATAAATATTATTTTTGGATATTGAAAATTTTAATTTCATTAATTGTTGCGAGCGTAATGTTTCGTTGGATTTTTACGTAATATAAATTTATATTGAAATTGTATTTAATCTGACTAGAAATTTCGGGATAAAAATATTTCAGATCCCATCAAAATGTGGGAAATTTTATTGAATTCTGTTTTGAACGGTTGGTTGAAATGGGCTATACTTTTAACAAACTGTAAATGGGCTGTATTAAATTCCATTAGAATTCAAAAATGGGCTACACATTCTTACAAATCTTAAATAGGCTATAAGTTCTCTGCCACACACTTCTGGCCTTACTAAGTTGACGCGTCCCCTAAAAAAACAGAGTTGACGCGTATGCAAGGCTTTGTCAACTTATAGTCAACACACGGTTCTAGCAGCAGTGGCCGTTGGATGTCCATCCAACGGATGCCGTGCTTCTTCTTCAATCTCGGATATTCTAGCTTCACCCGCCCAAAAAATGATTCCTCCCCCTGACATCTGGGGCGCACCGTTTCGGAAGCTGACCTGTGGGCCTACTAAGTTGACGTACCAAGGGCTTTGTCAACTTAGTCAACATAAACGATTCTACCTACAGTGACCGTACGATGTCCATCCAACGGCCGTAGTGCTTCTTCAACCTCTGGTCTTCTTGCTCCAGCCGCCCAAAGCAGCGTCGGTCGTGCCGCCTGCTCCTGCCTCCCGTGGCCGACTGTGCTGCCGCGGAGGCCTCACCGCCCCCTACTATTCCCACCGCTGGCCAGGCCCTGCGGCGACGGCAGCCTCACACCGCAGCCGAACGAGTGAACCCTCATACTCCTCTCCGCGTGGGCATCCACTGCCGCATCTTCACCGGCTCCGCGTCGTCCCCTTCCTAGGCCTCGCCGTCGTCCACCGCCCTGGTGCTCTCGGCATGGCGTGGTCAACGTGGTCAAGGAAGGACTTCCATCGTACGTGGATTGTACGTGGAGAGGCTGACAGCTGGGTCCACGGCGGCAGCAAGGAAGTGCCTCCTTATTACGCGGAAAATAATGATTCCTCCACCTGACAGCGGGGACCCACCGGACGGGCCACCGTATTTCATGAAAAAAACGTTTCCCCCCGACTGCTAGGACCCACCAGCTACACCTTCGCACGCAAGGAAGTGCGTCTGGGCAAAAAAAATGTTTCGCCCCCTGACTGCTGGGACCCACCAGCTACATCTTCGCACGCAAGGAAGTGCGTCCAAAAAAACGATTCGCCCCCTGACTGCTGGGACCCACCAGCTACATCTTCGCAGGCAAGGAAGTGCCTGACAGTCGAGACCCACCTGGTCGAAGCGTACGTAGCGTTGTCATTCTGGTCGCGAACGTGTACGTACATATATACTGGTCGATGTAGAGGCGTGCACGTGTTGTAGTAGAGGCGCGTATGTGTCGTAGTAGAGGCGCGCACGTAGCATGTACACGTACGTACAACGGCCAGGGTGCAAGAAAGAAAATACGGCCACGTACGTACATACGGGCAGGGTCTCGAACACCTACTCGCGCATACGTACGGCCAGGGCCCGTGTACATGGCTGGGTCGGACCGGAGAAACAGTGTCATCGTCGTGTTCATGGGGAGGCAACGGAATGCGTCGTGTTCATGGGGAGGCAACAGAATGCGTCGTGTTCATCGGGAGGCAATGGAACACGTGGGAGCCAACTGGCTGAGTCGGAACGGAATGCGTGGTCGTCTTCATCGGGAGGGCTCGGACGAAACAGGCGATGGAAACGAGGCCTGGCGTACCGCAGAACGGAGGAAACGGACCTCCTACGGTTGAAACGTGGGTCCTGTTGATCGGGAGGGGTGTGGCGTACCGCAAAACGGACGAAACGGACCTCCTACGGTCGAAACGGGGGTCCTGTTGATCGGGAGGGGTGTGGCGTACCGCAAAACGGACGAAACGGACCTCCTACGGTCGAAACGGGGGTCCTGTTGATCGGGAGGGGTGTGGCGTACCGCAAAACGGACGAAACGGACCTCCTACGGTCGAAACGGGGGTCCTGTTGATCGGGAGGGGTGTGGCGTACCGCAAAACGGACGAAACGGACCTCCTACGGTCGAAACGGGGGTCCTGTTGATCGGGAGGGGTGTGGCGTACCGCAAAACGGACGAAACGGACCTCCTACGGTCGAAACGGGGGTCCTGTTGATCGGGAGGGGTGTGGCGTACCGCAAAACGGACGAAACGGACCTCCTACGGTCGAAACGGGGGTCCTGTTCATTGGGAGGGGTGTGGCGTACCGCAAAACGGGACTCCACGGGATACTGTTCATCTCCACCGTCGACCCCCTCCAGCCTCCACGAGCTACTGTTCATCCACCGTCGACCTCCTCCAGCCTCCACATGCGACTGTTCATCCACGGGCTCCTGTTCATCCAGCCTCCACCGCGCGCTACTCCACCGGCTACTGTTCAACCAGCCTTCTCCACGGGCTCCTGTTCAACCACCCCTCCACGGGCTACTGTTCATCCAGCCCTCCACCGTCTACTATTCATCCTGCCCTCCACGGGGTGGTCCTGTTCATCCAGCCCTCCACGGGGTCCTGTTCATCCAGCCCCAACCGGCTCGATCGATCGGGGTCCTGCTCATCCAGAGGCAACACCACGGGGTCCTGTTCATCCACCCCCACCGGGAATTGTTCATCCAACCCCCCCGCAACGCTCACTGTTCATCCAGAGGCAGCATCGATCGGCTTCAGTTAGCAGCAGTAGTGAAGGAATCGCTCGATCGGGTTCAGTTAACAGCCATCGATCGGTCGCTCGGGTTCAGTAACGCGTAGCCTGCAGTGCAATCGCTCAGGTTTAGTTAGAGCCCAACGCCTCGCTCGAGTTCAGTTAGAGCCAACGCCTCGCACACACGCGCATACGTGTACGAGAGAAACACGCATCGCTCGGCCCCCGACCTCCCACCGTAACCGGGAACTCCCTGAAATTTTCCTCGCCCTCGCTTCTACCATGGTTTTTTCCGTCATGGACGGCCCAAAGAATGTCATGCAGCTGCGTCTCCGGCCCGCCCAGGACGAAAAGCCCATTTTCTGTCATGATTTTTTGTCATAGAAGTAGGAGCCCACCACATCTATGATGATACCGGGTTTTGTCACAATTATCGTCATAGAAGTGTCATATGTATGACAGAATTTTTTTCGTTCGGCCCAAATGTCATGGATGTGTCTTTTTTTGTAGTGCCACTTCGGAACGGAGCTATGTTGAAGATTACTTCTTCGTTTCAAAAGTTATCGGGAGAGCCGAATACAACCTCCAATGTTAATGAGCCCGTGCAGCGGGCTTCTACGCCCAGTATAACTCCTTTAAAGGTAGTGCTGCTTGGCTTGATTCTTGACGGGTCTATCCCCATCTTGCGGACAGTGTCCTGATATATAAGATTGAGACTGCTGCCGCCGTCCATAAGGACTCGAGTGAGGTGGTATCCATCGATTATTGGGTCGAGCACTAAGGCAGACGAACCCCCATGACGGATACTAGTCGGATGATCCCTGCGATCAAAGGTGATCGGACAAGCCGACCATGGGTTGAATTTGGGGGCGATGGGCTCGAAGGCATAGACATCTCGGAGTGCGCGTTTGCGCTCCCTCTTTGGGATATGAGTGACATTGATCATGTTCACTGTTTTGATCTCCGGTGGAAATTTCTTCTGTCCCCCCGTGTTCGGCTGGCGAGATTCGTCCTCGTCTTTGCTTTGAGGTCCCTTCCCCTTGTGTTCGGCGTTGAGTTTGCCGGCCTGCTTGAAGACCCAACAACTACAGTTGGTATGGTTCGCAGGTTTAGCAGGGTTGCCGTGGATCTGGCAGGGCATGTCTAGAATTTTATCCAGGCTGGATGGACCGTCTTTATTGCCTTTAAATGGCTTCTTCCGTTGACCGGGTCTGGAGCCCCTGAATCCGGTGTTTACCATTGTATTTTCCGAGCTTTCTTCATTGTTTCGACGTTTGCTTTTGTTGCGTCATGGTTTTCCATTACCATCCCTGACCTCAGATGTACCGGGATCACTAGTGCTGCTATGGGCTAACCAGCTATCCTCGCCTACGCAAAAGTGGGTCATGAGTGTAGTTAAGGCTGCCATTTTCCTTGGCTTTTCCTGGCCAAGGTGTCTGGCTAGCCATTCATCCCGGACACTGTGATTGAAGGCCGCTAAGGCTTCGGTGTCCCGACAATCGACGATTTGGTTCTTCTTAGTGAGAAACTAGTTCCAAAGCTTACGGGCTGATTCTCCGGGTTGTTGGATTATGTGACTTAAATTGTCTGCATCCGGGGGGCGGACATAGGTCCCTTGGAAATTGTCCCGGAAGGCGTCCTCAAGTTCTTCCCAGCTTCCGATGGAGTTTTCGGGGAGGCTTTTCAGCCAGTGCCGAGCTGGTCCTTTTAGCTTGAGGGGTAAGTATTTTATGGCGTGGAGATCATCTCCGCGAGCCATGTGGATGTGAAGAATAAAGTCTTCTATCCACACCGCAGGGTCCGTTGTTCCGTCATATGCCTCGATGTTTACGGGTTTAAATCCTTCTGGAAAATCATGTTCCAGCACCTCATCGGTGAAGCACAGGGGGTGTGCGGCACCCCTGTATTTGGCTGTGTCGTGGCGTGGGTCCGACGGTTGTAATGTTCGGTATTGGTTCCGAACTGGTAAATGACCGGCATATTTGGTTTGATAATCGTGATCCCGTGTAGGAGCACGTTCTCTAGATCCATAGATGGACCTGGTTTTGCCAGCCTTTTTGTCCAGGTCCTCACGTAGATCGTGTGTCTGGTCCTGAGCCGCAACCTCCCTTCCTTTATGGGGAGGGGGTGCAGGTTTGTGTGCGGCATTGCTAGCCGCTCTGTCTCGACCATGAGGTGGTCGATCTGGCTTGTCAGCCGTATTGTTTTTCGGCGGTATAGGCGCGATAGCCTCGTCGTTGAATTCGGGCAACAACTTACGCTTAGGATAGCTCTTTGTTTGGCGATTACCGCCATATTTTTCCTCAACGTCTAGCACTTCATTCCATCTGTCATTGAGCGTATCCTATGCGGCTTTAAGCCGCTGCTTCTGCTTCTTCAGGCTCCTTGCAGTGGCGATAAGCCTTTGATGGAGGCGTTCTTGTTCTAATGGTTCTTCTGGGACGACGAATTCGTCGTGGCCCAAGCTGATCTCCTCTTCGGAGACAGGTTAACAGTTGCTATCTTCGGCATCGCTGTGGTCAGACAACATCCGACGGGCATACTGTTATCGTCGTCGGCCTCCTTCTCTTTAGGTGTGTCCACCATGTATATATCGTGTGAGGATGTGGCTGTCCAACGCCCTGTTGGCGGTGGATACTGTTCCTCTCCGGCATCGTCGTCCATACCGTCGATGTCTTCAGAGTCATAGTCAAGCATGTCGGTTAAACCATCGACAGTGGCTATAAAGTGGGTGGTGGGTGGGAAACGAATTTCTTCGTCGTCCGCTTCCCATTCGAGCCGGACATAGTTTAGCCGAGAGTCCCCCGACAAGGAGAGGGATTTCAATGAGTTCAACACATCACCTAGAGGTGAGTGCTGGAAGGTGTCCGCGGAGTTGAACTCCAAGATCGGTGCCCAATCAGGTTCGATGGACGCGGATGCACGCGGTCCGGAACATATGGCCGGCGACGAGTCTGAGGTTCTGGTGACACAAGCCCAGCTCGATGTTGGGTCTATGTGCGGCTCGAGCACCGTTGAGTCTGCGGCTTCCATGGTGGGGTTAAGCTTCCCGTCTTTGGGCGACGCGGTCCGCTCCGGATCTAGGGCCAGAGCGGTTACATGTTCTATCTCCTGAGTTCGGCCTGATGACAGATTTAGTTCATGTTCATCTTGGTGCCAGGGGACGTCCATCATGGGCTCGAATCCGTGGAAGATCAAGTCTCCACGGATATCGGCCACAAAATTCAGGCTTCCAAATCTGACCTGATGGCCAGGGGCGTAGCTATCGATCTGCTCTAGATGGCCAAGCGAGTTAGCCCGTAGTGTGAAGCCACCGAATATGAAGATCTGCCCGGGGAGGAAGATCTCTCCCTGGACTGCATTGTTGTAGATGATTGATGGAGCCATCAAGCCTTCTGGTGACGACGCAGCGGAACTATCAATGAAAGCACCAATGTCGGTGTCAAAATCGGCGAATCTCGGGTAGGGGGTCCCGAACTGTGCATCTAAGGCTGATGGTAACAGGAGGCGGGGGACACAATGTTTACCCAGGTTCGGGCCCTCTCTATGGAGGTAATACCCTACTTCCTGCTTGATTGATCTTGATGAATATGAGTATTACAAGAGTTGATCTACCACGAGATCGTAATGGCTAAACCCTAGAAGTCTAGCCTATGATTATGATTGTTGTCCTACAGACTAAACCCTCCGGTTTATATAGACACCGGAGGGGGCTAGGGTTACACAAAGTCGGTTACAGAGAAAGGAATCTACATATCCGAATCACCAAGCTTGCCATCCACGCAAAGGAGAGTCCCATCCGGACACGGGAAGAAGTATTCTGTCTTGTATCTTCATAGCCCAACAGTCCGGCTGTCCAAGGACCCCTTAATCCAAGACTCCCTCACCCGCTGCTCTTGTCGCTCGCTTACGGCGGCCCTTCTTTACCATGGACGGTGCTTCCCCATCGCACGATCGTCGTTCCCTACCGGTTGCATTCGTTGGTTCCCTTTTTCACTAAAAAAATACACTTCCGTGATGATACGTGTTTGTCACAGTAGGTCGCGTTTTCTATCATGCATGTACATCCATGACAAATTTATGACAGAATCAAGATAGTCATACCTGTGTTGTCGTAGAAGTGTTCCATGACATTACCAAAATTATCATCACGGAAGTGTCCACTTCCATGATGATAAATCGCGCATCACAGAAGTGCTTTCGTCAAGGGTGACCGACACGTGGCATCCACCGTAACGGAACGCCGTTAAGCTATCGGGTCGGATTTTGGATCCGATAACCCGTTAATAGCCCTGACCAATGGAAAATTTCCACGTGTAAAATTCTGATTGGCCGAAGGGAACACCTGTCAGCTTGTCAGTGGGCCAAATGTCGCCCGTCCATTGGAGGAGACATGCCTATGATACGTCGACACGTGGCTGGGCCCAACAGAGGCCCATATAGGTTAAAAAGGCTGGCCCAGTCAAAGGCCCGTAGAACTTAATTAGGTACTAGTGGGCCAGCCCAATAACGGCCTGCTTAATAAAGGCCCATTTATGGCCCGAAGCCAGATCTGGCCCGTTAATTGTTCGCCCAATATTTGGGCCCATTTGCAGCCCGAAGCCAGATCTGGCCCGTTAATTGTTCGCCAAATATTTGGGCCCAACTACAACCCAGTGACTTTCGGCCTGTTAGAGGCCTGATGTAGACATGGGCCCATTTCAGCCCGGTGTGACTTTCGGCCTGGGAATGGCCCGTGCTGCCCATGGGCCATATATGGTCCGACGGGACATCAGGCCCACTAATGACCCGTGCTAAAGGTGGCAACAGTTAAGCCCAATGTGACTTTGGGCCTGTTAAAGGCCTGTCGTGTAATTCGGCCCGTTGATGCCTGTGCTAAGCTTTCGGCCTCTTAAAGGCCCATGATATTAGTGGGCCAACTAAGGCCCGAGATATGTTTCGGCCTGGTAACGGCCCGTGAGCTAACTGGGCCCAAAACGGCCCGGTTTACATTTCGGCCTGCCGAAGGCCCATTGACGACTAGTGAAAATTGAGGCCCAACATGCATTTTGGCCTGCTAAAGGCCTGTGGTTTCATCTCGGCCGTAACAGGCCAGTACAATATTCAGCCTGTTAATGGCCCAATGCTACCTGGGCCAAACTAAGCGCTGGGTCGACAAAAGGCCCAACTAAAATATAGGCTGGTGGCAGTTTGGGCCTAGTGCAATGTGTGAAGGCCCCAATCATTCGGGCCCAAGAAAGACGCAGGCCGGCCCAATTGTGGCCCGCTAAAAACCTGGCCCGTTAGAGTCGAATGTTTCGGTCCGGTGGACTACATATGATTTTTTTCAGATAGCGAATGATGGCAGTAACTAGTAGGAATTAAGAACAAACCTACTCTATACAATAAAGAAATTACGGCATAGTAACTAAGAATAAACCTACACTATACAATAAAGGATTTAAGGTATATTACATCCACCGGGCATCGAAGTTCGCCACCAGTGATCATAAAGCAAAACGAAGAAGTAGATTACAACAACTGGGCACCATTGCAGCGTAACAAAATAATACTGAACCGAGACCACTTCCAAGACAGTTCAAGAAAGGTTAGCCTTGTGGAGGGACTGCTGCGCAAGCTGCTGAGCAAGGCTGTGAGACCGGCCTAGCATGTCGGCCATAGCTTCCAGGTGTAGCTATTTAGCGATGAGGTTCTCATTGGTGTTCTCCGCAATCTTTCTTAGAGATAAGACTTCAAGTCGAAGTTGAGTTGCAGAATGCCTTTCTGCTAGAACTTGGGACTGAAGAAGTCGAACTGATTCAGACAACGAATTCTGTGAGCTTGTCTGACTATTAGTCTCAAGTAACTTGAACACTGCGTCAAGACAAGACTTTGGGGTTGTCTCGCTATCTTCAAGATGTTTTGCCTTCTTTGCTGCAATATATGTTGGGTTTGTCTCACAGCCTTCAGCAGACTTGTGCATGCCATCAGGCATATCACCCTGAAACAAAGCAGAGAGATGACAGGTTTTGCACGTGTATAAACAAAGATGATAATTGTTCTGTCAATTCTATCCAATTTCAAATTAGTAAATAAAGAGTAAGTTCAAAATATCAATAGCATAATTTGGCATTGTTCATAATGCGGGGAGCTTCACCACACTACTGGATTACCATGTCAACATAACAAGCATAGATGAAGGGCAAAGAAAATCATCGTATCTATTTTGGATAATGTGCATGGCATGTTGTTCATATCATTAGCCACATCAGTAAGATAAAACAGGAGATGACAAGGTGCAAACATGGGATGCTTCACCACACACTGGATTATAGATCCACAAAAACAAGCATACATATAGGGAGTATTCAGTAATGTGCATGGTATGAATAAGGAATTTGGTTTCACAAGTAAAACTTAGAACTTATGGTTCTTACGAACATGCATTTTGGTAGAAACAACAAACTAAATAGCAGTAAACGATAGGGAGTATGAGCAAATTAAACAGCAGTTGAGGATAAAGGCTTTAGAAGGACTGACTTACATTAACAGTTAACACCGGCTTTATAATGCCCTTCTCCATGTCAAGGGAAGGATAACTCAAGAATTTCAGCACAGAATCTTCTTCATAAGCATTGCCTGTACTCTACATTTTGTAGAGAGTAATTATAGATATGATAATACTGGAAGGGATAGAGGATAATGAAGATAAGATGCAGATTGATGCTACATAATCAACTACCAATCCCTAGAAGTACAAGCGTTACAGGACAAAATGTACTGATAAGAGCAATGGGCTACACTTCTGCACTGACATTGTGTGTGTATTCTACTTGTTGGTAAGATTAAATATAGATCTAATCTTTTTTAGTAAATGGTGGGCGAGGGAGATAAGATGCAGAATGCTAAAAAATGAACCAATCCCTCATCCCATAATACAAGAGTGTTTTGAACACTGGTGTACTGTACAAAACGTTCCTATATTATGGGATGGAGGGAGTAGTTGTTAATGTAAGTACAATGATAGACCACGTTCAGTCCTTACAAGAGGACTGCAGAGCTAAACCTCTTCAAAAGCATTGGGTTGATTCTAAATTTATGTAAGAGTCCATACGGATCTTATAATGTCCACCAAATGGATGATTACGAGGCTAACATGTGCAGTGATGCTACATAATCAAACAACTATGAAAGTAAGTATGGTCATACAGGGCAAGAGGTACTCACAAGAGCAATGCAGTGTGCAGTATAGTTGCAAGATTCTGTGGTCCCTTGAGAACGAATGTTCTTCTGCTAACAGTTTTCATACAAGTGAGACATTAAGGCAAATGCAGAAATGTAGTTCAAATTGTGATGTGATATCATAGACAGTACCTTACGCTGCAGCCGAGACCAATGTGTAACAAGATTATTCCAGTCACCGTCGGATAAATGTAGTACCGAAGACTTTACAGAAAATTCGTTCAGAGGCTTGCCATCGAAGTGCGCTTGCCTCAGGTAGGAACGATACTTCATCAACGAGTTCTTGAAAAGCGCAACCAACCCTTGCTCGTCATCACAATCTAGTTTGCTCCTCGCCTATTTAAAAGAATGAAATCTTGTGTCTTCTGTCAGTAGAAACATATGCAGTAATGGCCATGAATAACATTAGTACATTACTTACACGTAAGTTGCGGAGGAAGACTGGAAATTGTTCTGTGTCTGTGGTATAATCTTTCCATGAAGGAAAGATGCGCACAAAGTTCCTGACAACAACATAAGCTTCATCTTCTAAATTGGGAAGAAATGGAACAGGGGTCATATTTGCTGCAATTGGGGCTCTCTCTGGTTCGAAAAGGGATTTGGCAACTGGATTTGGTGTACTCTTTGCTGGAATGGGGGTTTTGCGTCGTACAGCTGGTGCTATGTCAACTGGCATAATCATACTGTTTGCTGCAGTTGGGGTCTGCTGAGTTGGGGCATCAGAAATGACCAGTGTAGTAGGGCTAGAGTCTGCTAGAGTTGGGGTATTTTGTGGGTCAGGTGATATTGCAACTACACCTGATGGGCTATTTGATTTATCAGGTGCCACTACCTTTTCCAAATACTTTGCTTGTGCTCCTCCACGATCAGCAATCGCCCTCTTCCTTTTGAATGTCTGATACACAAGAACAACATTTGAATGGATAAATATGGTATGCTGACGGATGGAACATGTACTGAAAATGGATAGGCAGGGCGTATTCACATACACGATGTGTAAACTAAGCTAATGGCAGTTCAACAAAGTAGAAGCAATGCAAAGCATCAGTTGCAAGATATGTGCGAGCAATGTAACCTTGGAAAGTTAGAGCAAGTACCTTGATGGGTGAATAAGATAGGGCATCTTCCTCTGACTCCTCCACTAGGGAGCTACATTGACTTAGGTCTCCCTCTAGCTCAGAATCACTGTTAGGATCATATTCTGAGCATGAATCTGTAGGTGGAGAGCGTTTGCATTGGATTGATCTAGACTTGATTTCAGTCCCTTAATGCCAAGTTTGACAGCCATGGCATTGTTCTGCTTTATTCTTTTCATGCGCGCAAGCTCATAATCATTATGATGCTGTTCAGAATCTGAGATTCATGAAAACATAAAAAGTAGTCAGATTATCTATGGAATGAATTGCGGATTCAACTCGGAGAGTGTCTCCCTATAAACCCTTGCATATGCAAAGTTCACCTCCCCAACCGTGCTGACCAGACCACACACAGAAATACAAACCCCTTATGTCTCTATAACAGGCAGGCACACATTTCAAAACTGAAGTAGGAACATTAGAATCATATGAAATTCGTATTTGAACAAATAAACTAAGCAATTATGAGTGGCGTAATGTTTAGCTTCAAGGGTGGAGTGTTGGTAGTGCGACACAAAGCAAGTAGGCAGATTGTATTCCATGTAAAAGATCGGAACCTATGTAAAAGCTGGAAATGACACTTTCTTTCTATACAATGCAGTGTTCATTACCCACACATGATGGAAGAGATCACATAGAGAAATACTATTCACTCATGTATATGATTCCAGTATTTAGAAACAGGGTGGTCCACCCTAAAAGAATATTGACAACAAATATGACAAGGCAAGCATAGATGTAGTGAATCAATCATTTACTTGTGAGCTTACTAGGACAAGTATGCAGAATTGTAACTACAGTAAGAGACCGTCCAAAATCTGAATGAAGAAGTTTGTCTAGCACTTATTGTTTGCAACTAATCGACGTGAATAATTGGATATTATATCGAATGAGTAAGAAAGACAAGTAAAATTGTCAACAAACCTGGCTTGCAGTAGTAATCTGGGTCAATGTCACTACGACCAACAATCCAAAATGACTAGTTTCTGTTCCGAGGGCCGGAATTTTGAAAACACTATGAACTTTAGAGGTACTAAAGATTACCGAAATACATCTGAACCATTAAGTGTAGGTAGCACTGAGCACACAACAAACCCTAATGACAGTCCTGCCTAATGAGTAATGAATCAATTAGAAAATGGATGATGAGGAGTGGCTGCTTAGGACGTATCTCACGATAAATCGGGTTGGCTTGGTGGGTGCTGCACGCCTGAGCCCTGAACGGACTGGGAAGGTAGGCACGGTGGCGCGCCCGGGCAGCGGTGACGCTGTTGGGCGAGCGGCTCCTGGCCTCCTGTTAGTCCGGCGTCTCCTCCTAGAGTCATGCCGTCCGGGGACGACAAGTCGCCGGCGTGGCAGGCGGCTAGGGGCGAGTAGAGATCGGAAGCGCACAGTAGAACAGAGGGGAATCGGGGCCTGGGATGACCCAAAATCCCAGGGTGGGCCGGCCCACCGTGGGCACCCTGTAGACATACACACCCGAGTGGCGAACATGCATTTTCGAAACTAATTTAGGAACATTTAGCTGACCAATTAAACAACTCTGTTTTAATAATATCAGATTCGTATTCGAACAACTAAGCTTGTTTAGCTTGATGGGTGGAGCAGTGTTATTATGACACGAAGCACGTATTCTGATCGTATAGTGATCATAAAAGGGGGAAACTCTAAGCATATTTTTTTAGCAAAAGAGGGTTTCCCCTCCGATTTCTATTAAAGAAACCACCACGGAACCAACATGATCAATTAAACCCTAAGCATGATCAATTAAACCGTATTATGGCTGTGCCATGGTAGATTTGAAGCTGCAAATCGGAGAAATGATATTTAGCATCCATTGTTTGCTTCGAACTAAGAACTAAATTCTAAGAGCTGAAAAGAAAGTAGAGTAACCAAGTTAAGATCTATTTTCTGGTTAAGATCAAAAAGTTGAGGAGATATGAAGTACCACCTCTCTTGCGGCGTCGTGTAGGCATCGGGGGTGCGATGGCTGTCGGTGGTGTTGAAGCAGATCTGTGATGGTAGACGGGTGCATTGGGGGATAAGTCCCGTCGCGGTGGAAGAGAAGGTCGTGTGAGCGGCCCCGACAAAGAGGAGGACGGCGCCGATGAAGCGAGAGGACGCGATGCAAGGCTATTGGCCCGTCGCCATGGATGAGAAACGTCCATCTCTAGCAGTGGACGATGCGGTCTTGGTAGGCGCTCCGGCATGGTGGAGGACGGTGGCGATGGATGTGGTGGAGGACGGCAGTGATGGATGGGGTGGCGGACGGAGGCTGGTGTGGGGATGGGGTGTTCTAGCGCGGATGGTGTATGAATGGGAAAATGGAGGGAGAGGTACGGGGAACCATGTTTTTGGTACGCGCCTGTCTGAAATATGGGAAAGTTACGAACTTAGCCCCCGTTTAAAATTTGGACGTCTCATCGGTTGGGGATAGGACGGTAATCTCGCATCTCGCCAATATTTGCCCAGAGCGATTTCGGGCGAGGAGAGGGTGGTTGGCGCCCATGGTTGGCGCCCACGGTGTATGAACGGGGCTGACAGGTAGGGCGGTTGTGTCACGTCTGAGTGAAGTTACAGACCTGCCCCTATTGAAAATATTTTCCTACATCGATTTCGGCCGAGTCGAGTTTGTTTTGCCGCCCACCGTATATGAATGGGGAATGGAGGGAGAAACGGAGGTCTTTCGGACGAGCTTGAATCAAATGAGTTTTGCTGCCCATGTTTGACGCCCACCGTGTCGGAATGGGCTCAGAGGCGGTCGTGTCACGTCTAATTGAAGTTACTAACCTACCCCTATTTAGAGAAGTGGAAATTGGGCCGATGGATTGTCCGTGTAACGGGTAGACAGTAATTTCCATCTCCCAAACACTTCGCTTCGGGCAACCGATGTGGGAGTGGACATTTTGTTGCTTCTTTTGAATTTTGGGATAATAAGCATCCACGTTTACCCTGGCAACTAAATTCGAATCCAATTTGTATTCCTATACGAATCTTTATAAATCATTCTATGTGTTTTTATATATCTTCAAAAGGACGACAAAGATGTATTCCACTGTCGTATATGAATATGGTTTACAAATGCCGATACTCAAATTCAGAAACTAGAATCCAGTTTAAGGTGAATTCGAATATTTGGAACACTTCATGTCCAACTCAAATGTCACACGCAGCATAATGTGTACTCCCATTTAGATATGTACACAAGCGATGTATCAATATTCAAATACCGAGTCAATCAACCAAGAATGTACAGAACTAACAAACATATAAACACTTATAGAGTATATGGATCAATAATATCAACTAACATACATAAGCCAGGCCGCTGTACTTTTTTTGGCTACAACAACATCCTTTTTTAGCCAGCATCTTGGCCCTTTCCGATGCGTGCCACTTATGGTCTATCTATACCACTACTATTGCTGAATGCACATTCAGCCCGATTGGCATATTTGTAGGTCTAGCACAGCAATCCAAATGAAATGTCTCTGAGTCTTATCAATTAATACAGACTTGTGCTCAAATAAAATTACAAACCAAAAAACAAAAAAACAATTATTACATGATCTCTAAAACAAATGGTTTGATTGATTAAATGAACAAACAACACAAAGGTTATTCAACTATGGAAAGAACATTTCACCTATGATTTACCAAGTAGGAATTTAATTTCCTTTTTTCCTTCAGGACCTTAACAATCTGGTTAGTCTCAGCTTGCTTCGTTTTGAAATCCACCAAATATTTAATGGTTGTCTTGAGTACTGCTTGTGATTATGCTATTTGCTTCCTCAACATGTCAACTTCATCTCTAAGTGCAGAAGCAGAATCTCTTTCTACCACTACTTTAGCCTCTAGAGCATCAGCAGTTGGCAATTCATAATGCACGATTGGGCCGGTGCCACTGCTGTGGGATGATGCAACGTCCATGGGGACCTCGCTCTTTGATCTTGTGCTAACCTTTTTTGCCATTAAAGTTCCGATTGGATTCAGAAAAGTTGAAGTTAGCAAAACATCTCAATTGGGAGTTATAACAGCAAACCAGTTAAACAAACAAGGAATTAAAGAGTTTCAATTGGATGCTGAAAAGTAGTTATTAACATCATTGTAACCCACTGTTGCAGCAGCAAAGTAGTTAAACAAACAAGTAGATATTTAAGTTAAGGCAAACAGGTAATTCTTAACAGTAAGTATCAAACACATAGATAGGCGTAGTCTACAATATGATTAACAAGTTGTGCCATTATGTAATTAGTAGCAAACTAAATTAAGCCAAGCAACATAATTGAACAATTTTGCAATAAGTGGCTAACTAAAATTCCGAGAAGCAGGTAACTGAACTTATGCTAGTTCTTTGTACAGGCACACTGCACCTTTTTTTCGCTTACAAGGTTGTACGAAGGAGTCCATGGCATCAATTGCTTGGATATGCAGTCCCAATACTTCTTTCTTCCCACACTGCATGGGTAAGTTGAATGGTTAATCTGGTAAGATGGTGCATCCTTGATATGTTATATGAGGACGTGTAGTCAGACTAGTTGTAGCCAAACACATCACACTGGCTTTTATTGTATATTTCATGCGATTACTTTTGGCATATCAAGATCTAAGCAATCTACAATAGGATGAAAACACTGGCATCCTTCACATTATTGGCGAACTCAGTTCATAGAAACAAGCAATTCAACCATTCTGTGGGTAATCAAAAGCGCCACTGGAATATTTTTCACTATCTAATCATACACGCAAAAAGGGGCGACGCCACCATAGGGGCTGGTATGGGCGGCCGCCTCAGGTGGCTGGAAAGTGTGCACCTAGTTTGAGTCGTCCAGGTTGGCCCATGTTAGTTTTGTTCGTCCCAACGCATGAGCAGACAATGTAAAAAATGAAGA
Organism: Triticum urartu; assembly: GCF_003073215.2. NCBI lineage: Eukaryota > Viridiplantae > Streptophyta > Magnoliopsida > Poales > Poaceae > Triticum > Triticum urartu. Next base: position 305,465,382 of record NC_053026.1, read on the forward strand.
AAAATGTTTCAATTTGGATGGGCCAATAACATAAGTGCAAGGCAGGCCCTATAGCAGGCTCGCGGCCCAAACGAGCGCCTCCCATATCGATCGACAGCAGGAAAAATCCCAATTCATTCGCTCCAGCCTCCAGTCTGGTTCGCTCCTAACCTAGCCGCCGCTGGACAGACTGACACAACACTTCCTCTCGCCCTCGTTGGAGGGCGGTCGCCAGGCTTCAAGCGAACGGAAGGACAAGAAGATGAAGATCCAACCCTGGGTGTAGCCTGCGTGGGAGGCAGTGGCGGCAGCACGGGCATGGCATCAAACTTGCGCAAACGGACAGTCGCAACTTGCAAGAGTAGCATGCGCAACGAGCAGGTACATCACATCCCTGATTATATCTAATTCAACTCTTCAATTTCTGGCCAATAGTTAAACCTGACGGTGTTGTAAAACTGCTTGTATGTAGGGAATCTATGAGAAAATGAAACCAATTTCTACATATTTTATAACTCCCCCAATCAATACTGAACTGACTGAATCTGATGTATCTAATCAAGTTTCCGGTGCAAACATTCAAGCTCATGTTGTTGTTGAGCCTGAAGTGTCTAATGAACAGACTGCTAATGAAGGATTTGATGCAAATATTTTACATGCTCTTGGTGATGAACATATAGTGTCTAATGAGGGATCTAATGCAAGCATTTTGCAACCTCATTGAAGGATTTAGTGTCTAATGATGATCTACTATGTTGAGAGAGACAGAGATTTGCAGGCATTGATGACAAGCAAATTATAGTGCATTTTCATAGCTTGAGGAAACGTCGAGGCCATCTACCAAAAAGTCCCCGTATCATGACAACATAGCATAAATACTTTTCTAATCTGTTGTTTGAAACTATTGGCATAGTTGTGCAGGATAGATATATTGATATGCAGTTTGCGCACTGGTTATACGTTCAATTACACTTCGATATTTTCAGCCAGAGAACGAATAATTCAAGCAGGTACAGACCATGTTTGTAGTCCTTGTACACCATGTTGCATTTTGTGTTTTTTGGTGCTTGCATCATTTAGTGTTCATAATCTGAACTACTTTGGATCATTAGCTGGTTTTCAAAGTGCATGTAGCTTCACATTTCTCAAGTTATGTTGATTTCCGGAGTGCAAGTGCCTTCGTATTTTTTAAGTTAAATGTTCGCCCCTGGTAACTTGAATTCATGGATCAGCACTGCACACAAATCATACACGAATGCCAGTACGAATTAAATGAAATGCAGGGACTTACGCTAGCTCGTTGTACAGGCTCACTGCAGCTCTGCTTGCGCTTGGGATGTTCCATGTACAAGTCCATGTTACCACTTGCTTGGATGTGCAGGCCTTGTGCTCCTTGCATCCCCCTCTATATTTTTGACACGGCGAATGGTTGATCAAATAAGAGGAATCGACCTTGATGTTGTACCAGAGGACAGATACTTACAAGGTTATACGGGTGTGCAGGATGTGTACCAGATCCTGTAGCGCCATCATGCTTCGCTAAAAAATGGATTTGCTTGTTTCAGATGATATCTCCAGAAGGAATAAGAGTTAAAGTCAGAGTTGCATAGGCGTGTAAGCTAAGAGAGCAGTGAAAGGATATCCAAACATCGTCAGAACAGTGCACAAGGGAGTGATGTGTGGATACCTTTCGGGCTGGCGTTGGCTGGCCGCGCACGGATGCAGATCTTGAGTGGCAGCGGAGCGCTACGATGCGGTGGACGAGACCGTTGGTGAAGCCCCAACGGCCTCGGGGGGCGGAGGTGCGACGATGTGCTCGGTGAAGTAGCCCTGGTGAGCTGGGAGACAGCGTCGGTGAAGCGCACCTGATGCGGTGGAACTCGGTGTCTGTGAGGCACGTCGGTTGCAGTGGCCGACGTTGTCGGTGGACCACCCGGTGCGGTGGATGAGGGCATAGATGAGGTAGCTCCGGTGCGGTGGTGAAGCGCGTCCATCGTCTTCGTCTTCGTCGTCCGGCACAGAGGTGGGGAACGGTGGGGAAAGAGACGAGACGAGGGGCAATTTGAGGGTTGGCGGCGAATTAGGGATTTGAGCAATCTGGGCGCAGAAGGGGACGGTGGAGAAGAGAGATTTTGCAGGGCTGGAATTGGGGCCGCTAGATATTTCAATCCGAAACGTGGAAGCGCGAACTTATATTGTTGTCGTCCTTTTTTTGAGGGGGAGGGGGGGTGGGTGGCTGGGTGCTACGCGTCTGTCCAACACACGCGACCACCCCGACAGGACTATGCTTCGGTGCCTTAAGGCACCTGCCTTTGTGTCCATGACATGTGGGCACAACAGGTGGCTGGCCCACATGTCAGTGACCCAAAGGCAGTTGCCTTTAAGGCACCGAAGCAGCGTCCACCCCGACACGACCCTGGTCTTCCTGGTGCACCTACATTTGAGAATGCAAATGGATCTTCTTTCATTTGCAAACAAATCTGTATGTATTACCATGCCCATGTTTTCCTTGCAATAATTAGTCATTCAAAACGAGATACTCCATCCGTTCACTTTTGTAAGTCGTTTCAGACAACTTAAAATGAACTGTTTTGCACATTGTCTAAAATGTCTTCAAGGTCTTATAAAAGTGAACAGAGGGAGTACTATAAATTAATTAATGAGGAGTTATTTGAAAAAAAATCGAAACGGTACCCACGCTAACGTGGATTAGAGTGTGTGTCACATAATTAGTTATTTGAATTAGAGTGTGTGTCACGTAGTTAGTTATTTGAATTAGAGTGTGTGTCATGTAGCGATCTCCAATTCTAACGTGGATTTCGCATTTCACTATATCCATGCTACTTTTTTAATACAAATTCATATGTATATGATGAACACCATGGTAGTGAGAAAACTTTTAGATGGATTCAAACATATGACCTACAAAATAGCACAACAAACTGAGTCAATGTCAACTTTTCGAAACTTAGTATGGCACGAATTCGAAATAATTACCCGTATGCCTGGTCCTCGGTTCAAATCTTACAATATACACCGAATTGAAACATCGATATTAAGTCTCGTACTATGTACATTCAAATGTTGTTTTTAGCCCCCCCCACCCCCCGCACAAACGCTACATACTTCCTGTATCGGTCAATCTTCCTCTCCTAACCACCTTATTAAGCTAACGGTTTCCAACACACGTTCATTCTTTCTCTCCATGTTTCGATCTCTAAGTCTCTCAACTACAAAACCCCTTTTCCACTCTGTTACCAAATGTATTTACCTCACACACTCGCCATTGCACCCCATGTCGAGCTCTCTCTCTCTCCCCCTCTCCATGTCACCCTCTCGCGCTAAATACATGCATTGCCTCTCTAGCCCCCAACCTCTCGTGCGCACGCACACACGTTGTATATCTAGGTCACTCCCTCGAGACTGTCTCACTCTTTGTTCCGCACGGCGGGCCACACTCGCTCAATCTCGCTCTCTTTATCTGAGTCTCGTTTAACCTCGTTTTCTTTCACACACAAATGATATATCTCCCTGTTCGGGCCTCGATCGACACACTCTATACTCTCTCACGTGGATTGTCTATCTAGGTTAGTCCATCCAAGCCGCCACCACTCTTTCGACCTCATGGTGGGCCACGCTCACTCAATCTCTCTCTCTCTCTCTCTCCATATGTCTCGATTGACCTCGCTCTTTCTCGGACAAAAACGATATATCACCATGTTTGAGCCCAATTTGACCTATTCACATTGTATACTCTCTCACGCACATCGTCTATCTAGGTCACTCTCTCCAACCCGTCTCACTCTTTCGATCGCACGGCGACCCTATGTGATCGGTTGACATTGCTTCCACCACGCATAAAATATATCTACACGTCTGTGACTGGATCATCTCTCAAGCTCTATCTTACAGCCCCCACCCTTGCCAAAAAGCTCAATCGGACAATATCTCTCCAGAGCATATATATTTGTTCAATGAATGTCGGAACACACTCACTTTGTCTCTCTATCTCTATGTCTCTGATTGACCTCACTTTCTCACACCATATCTTCCACGCGTTGAAGCTACTACCTCTCCATCCCTCGCAAAGCCGGAGGTATTTACATTGCGAGGGGCACTCCAACCTTGGATTAATTTGTGTAGGCATTTATTCCGGTCGGTTTAGGTTATATTTTCGTAGCATTCGGCCCACAACTACTCCAAACACCGTTGCAACCCACGCAACTCCCCTAGTTGATTTCCCTCTGGCTCGGTCATCTCTCTCTCTCGCATGTCCTTTCTCGCCTTCAACGTCGCACCATGGTATTATTGAAAAAACTATGTTGTTCTCTTTAATTATTATAAATAAGCGACAAAACTACACACCGATAGTCCACTTGGAATGGAACAAATTTCGACCCAGAAATTAAAGTGCTACAAACTACACACCGAGGGGCCCACATATCATGAAACAAATTTGGACCCATATACAAATTAAAAAATAAAGGACGAGGATCGAACATGCGACCGGGCCTTCAAGCTGCACGTCAATAGGCAACATACGTAGAATAGCAATGTTTGTTGTACCCCCTTTGTTCACATAATGTTTTTATATTACCATAGCCTAATTAATGGATAACATATAATATTATTTTTAGTACTATTCGCCTTCACTTACTGGTGGGTTCCATGTGTGCTCTCTCTCTCCTCCCCTTCCGCGTTTAGATGCACGGGCAAACAAGAAGAACTCGCGGGCGATGTTGCTGTTGACCATATCTGGACGCGTTCACAAGTCACGGCACCAGTTTCACGTACTAGCAGCACTAGTCAGTGTGTACATGCAATGCACGTTAATTTGGAAGTATATTAAGTGCATGCAGATATTAACTACTAGGATATTATTTGCGTGTTGTCATGTGATTAGCACTATTTTTGGCATGAAATTAACTGCACGCTAAACATGTTGAGCGCTCGACATTGAAGCAGTCTAGGTCATTGGATGACAAGGAATACATGTGGCTTGATGACGTTTTATATTTAATTTGATACGGCTCTAGCAGAACATTCAATCGATCAAACTATACATTTCGTTCAGTCTGACTCCGACTTTAAATTATACGACGATCGATATAAAATAAATGGAAATGATAAACATTCAGATTTTAAGCATGGCAATCTGAACATTTTTCATGGCAAATTTAGATTACGCGGCGGCGGCGGGGGCATCTCGCGGTGGGAAGCGGCTCCTCTGTTGTGCTCTGTGTGTCGTCGGGCCACTGACCGACGGCGAGGGCGGCATCTTGCGCCGTTGTTGGTGTACTCCTGGACGTTGGCCTAGCTTCAAGGAAGGCCAAAATGTTCTGGACTTCGGAGCGAGTCAACTGGCGGGAGGAGGCGACTGGCGTTGGTGCAAGGAGCGGTCGACGGCGGCCATCCATGCTGCTGAGGGGGGCACTGGCTCCCGCGCGGGGACAGGCGCTGTCAACGGCGCGGCGGAGACATTTGTGTGCACGGGCACCGGCACGGGCGCGCACGTCAGTGCACGCGCAGGCGCATGCGCTGGCAGGTGCACGGGCACCGGCACGGGCGTGCGCGTCAGTGCACGCGCAGGAGCATGCGTTGGCAGGTGCACGAGCGCGTGAAAGTCGGCGGGGACCTCGTGGAACCCCGTGGGATCAAGCTCGGCGACAATGTGCGGCTCCCAGCCAATAATGCCACGGGGATGGGCGCTGGCACAGTCGGGGCGACGGGAGCCGGAACGGGAGCGGGGACAGGCACGGTGTCTTCCCACAAGGCCAGTTCAAGCTCGTCCCAAAGCGCCTTATGTTCTTGAGACTCCGGCTGGGTGTCTTCCTCATGAAACTGGAACACTAAGGGCAGACCATCGTGATGCGGCATGGCGTACGTTTAGGTTAGGCTAGTTGGAGGTAGACGACAGGAGAATCGGAGAGGAAGAGAGAGGATTGTAGCGATACCGGGTAGTGCAGGGTTGATTTTAAACTACGGCGCGGGTGACATTAAAAGTGGGAGCAGTTGGGACGACGATGGGCGGCGGAGCCTGGTCAAAGGGCTCACCTCCCGGTGAGCCTGCACAGCGGTCTGCTCGCACGCCTCCCTGACAGCCGGCACAACGGTCTGCTCACACGCCTCCCGTCGACTCACATGCTTGCTCGGACGGCACCTGCCGATGAGAAGCGGGGACTCATGGCGGCACGTAAACACCCACGGTTTCAATAGTGAAAGCGTTCTCCTTAACGTGATAGGTCTTTGTTCCAAAATACCTTGGCTCTTCATTTGTGCAACTTGTCATAAGCAGCTTGTCTCAAATTGAAGAAAAAACTTACAAAGTAATATTTGTGCCATATCACGTGACCATGCTTAGTTTCAAGAATTTATGCTCACTTTTGGATTTTCTGAAATTTAAGATCCAGGATTCAAAACAATATCATAACCTGCATCATGCAATAAATTTTCAAGCCGTACATCTTTCCTATTGTATTTCGTAAGAAAGGATTTGGTCAAACATTTTGCTTAGTTAGACTTGAGACAAGTTATATATGCAGAGTAAAAGGATAATCCCTCAAGTACTAGGCACGAACAAACGGGCTCAATTCTGTGCTCATCCTGGTGTAGTAGTAGTAGTACTAGGCAATGCAGTTGACGGGTGACCTTGATGAGCAGCGACCGAGGGAATTGAACCGTGCTCGGCATGGTAGATAACGTTGTCTAGTTACTAAAGCATCCCTCCATTGTTCATCGGTAGTCATTATGGACCGGGGACATGAGGGGAATTTCCTAGGGCTGGAATTCTGGCCGCCAGATATTTCGACTTGAAACGCTGAGGCTCGACTGGTTGGGGTTGCCTAATGTGCGTACCACGCACGCCACCGAAGGACACGAGCCTGGTTTTTTTTAGGATCAACACGAGCCAAGGTCTGGCTGGTACGCCGTTGGGTCCTACCATTCGACAATACGAAAGGAACCTTTTAAATTGCCGAACGAATCTATGTGTATTACAATACCCGTATTTTCCTTGCAAATACTAATCTCAACATGGTAATTGATTTATGACAAGTTGTTGAATTAGAGTGAGTTTGTGATATAGTGATCTCAATGTGGATTTCACATTTCATGGTATCCCTAGTAAGTTTTCCAATGCAAATTCAAATTTAAAAGATGAACAATATGGAGGTGAGAAAACTTTGTATGTATCAAGCATATGACCACACACACACACAGAGAGACATACATGCACGAACACAACAATAATCCAATAAGTATAGTGCATCTATTTGTCCAAACCATGCATGTATGACACAAATTCAAAAATACTCATTCTATTCCTAAATATTAGTCTTTTAGAGAGTTCAACAAGTGACTACATACGGAGCAAAATGAGTGAATCTAGACTCTAAAATATGTCTATATACATCCGTATGTGCCAGTCCATTTGAAGCCTCAAAAAAGACTAATATTTTGGAACGAAGGGAGTAAAATGTAAGACATCCATGGTCCTCAGTTCAATATTTAAAATGAACATGAAACTGAAACATGAATATTAAGTCTAGTACTACAGTACATGCAAATGTTGTGTTTAGGCGGAGTTATGATTGTCGGGGGTCAACCCCTCGACCTTAGATAAAATTATGGAGCTCTGTTTAGGGTTGTTTAGATTATATTTGTCCCCACCCTCCCAACCACCGATTGGTTGTGCACCCCCACCCCTCCTCCCCGGTAGAATATCATGTGCCCCCATACCTTAGATGCTATATGCCGATACGAGTTGCTTGGAGCTTGTAGATCTGAGATATAGCAGCTCACATGATGTGTCTTAATATTTTTGCAGGAAACCTTGATGACTTTGAGAATTGCACACAATTTGTACAAAAACTACTTAGATGCCCTTTGATCCCATATCCAACGACCTCGAAGCTCGTATCACCGTAGCATCTAAGATGAAGGAGGACATCATATTCTCCTGTATGTAAGAATATCATGTGCTACCACACCTTAGATGCTTTGGTGATACAAGCTCTTCGGAGGCGTTGGATTTGTGACCCAACACCTCCTCGGTGGTTCGAATGGTTTTTTGCAGAAAAGCCCCAAAAGAGTTCGGCCACTGCTTACAAGCACAAAGACTGCTCAGATGCCATTGGATCTCAGATCAAACGACCTCCAAGCTCGTATCACCGTAGCATCCAAGCTGCGATAGCACCTTATGTTTTCTCACACGGGAGAGTATGAGGTGCTCACGCACCATAGATTTTACGGTGATACGAGTTCACTGAGATCTAACGGCCCACAGTAGGAGGTTTGAATGTTTTTGCAATATACAGCTGATAGAGTTTGGGAAATGCGCAGAAAGTACAAGTACTACGCATGTGCCATCTGATCACTAATCATACGACCTAGATGCTCATATCACCATAGCGGGTAATTAAGCTACGGGGAGCACCTAATATGAGCACCGTGGAGCTGTTGGATCGAAGATGCAGCGGCACACACGAGGCCTCAATGTTTTATTTGAAGAAAAAAACCTTTGGAGAGTTTGGAAATTGCGCATAATTACAAAGACTACTCCCAAGCCATTGGATCTCACTTCCAACAGTGTAAAAAATCGTATCACCATAGTATCTAAGCTGCGGGGTGGATGTGATATTCTATGCCGCTGTCATTTTTGTTCGTAAACTTGCAAAATACGTGTAACTCGTGTCGTTACTTGTCTAACCGCGCAAAGTGTTTGTTCAAAAAAACCATCCTACACTGAAATATCAGAACAACACACGGGGGTCCCACTTGTGATTAATCAAATTTGGACCTAAAACTAACAAATCTGAAAGACGAGATTCGAACTGGCAACCTGGACTACAAAGTGTAAGTCGATAGCCTGAAAAAACAAACGGTTGTTGGCTTTGTCCCATAACTTGATTTTATACAGTACTTGCGTTGAGTAGAGTAGAGGGAGTGCCTCGTCAACACGTGCATGACCGTTGTCTCACTTACTGGTGGGTCCCAGGTCTGTGATCTCAATCTCTCTTCTCTCCATCGTCTAACCTTTGCACGGGCACACACGAAGAGCGGCGCTAGCTTGCCGTGGTGTTATTACAACTAAAAAAAGCTTGGAAAATAGAAGAATCGCCTAGAACAAGAGACGTTGTGGCTGGTCGAGACGGAGCTAACCACATCTATCCTCCGTGCCACATTTGCATGATGAAGCTGTGTGGCTAGTGGGGTGTTTTCGACCGACTGGCTGGGTCCCGAGGTCGAACCATAGGTACTACGTCTAATACAGTATATTTTTACACACACATTTTTCCTCCGTGCCGAGACGTGGCACACCCTACCGCGCGGTTTCGGGGTCCTCCCGGGTGGTGCACGCATATATTCTTCCTGACGTGGGACGCCCTACCGCGCGTTTTTTGGGTCCTCCTCGGTCGTAGCGCCGAAGCAAGTAAATGAGTCGTCAAATCACGAAAGACCACCTTTCCCGCCGAGTACATCAGTGAAGCACGGTGGCAAGCTAGTTGGGCTAGTTCGACCGATTAGCTAGGCCGCCACCACATTTGTTTTTCACCCCTTTTTTTATCTACTTGTCGGCAGGTAAATTTAAATATCCACCGCGGCATTGCTCTAGTGTTTGGGTGCGGCATGATTTTTAATTTTTTGATTGACGGGAGCAGGCGCGGCAGGATTTTTAATTTTTTGATTGACGGGACCAGGCGTGGCAGCAATTAGTCACGTTGACTCCGCCTGTAAAAACCCACTGCTCCCTGATGTGAGAAGTCGTCGACTGGTGTTTTACCGTGGTGAAAACCAAAAGATTCCCTGCTCCCTCCGCCTTCACGTAGATTGCATTGCCTTTCAGCCATTTCGCCCCCTTTGCTTCCTCTCCCCATTGCTTCTACCTGGTGCCATGGCGGCGCAGCAGATCACGGAGTCCAAGGTGAGGCTCCTGACACAGGAGCTCCATGCCAAGGATGCAGAGCTCAGGGCCAAGGACGTGGAGCTCCGTGAGCTCAAGGAGGAGAGGAGTGTCATGCTCCTCCGTTATGTGCGGGAGTTCACGGAGCTTCAAAAGCGGCAGGCGTCCACCACAAAGATGCTCGAGGCGTCAGCGGCGTTGCTGCAGAAAGCGGGAGATACGATAGGCCGCCAGGGGAGCCGGCTGGAGCATGAGCGGGCTGATCGTGACGAGGTCCAGGATCGCCTCAGCCACTTGGTGAACCAAGTTGCCACGCACGTGTTGCGGTTGCGTGATGCCTACCGTCGTGCCAGCGCGACGATGCCGACCGTCGGGCTAAACCCGTTCGACCGCCCAGTCGACTTCAACGAGCTGCGGCTTCCTGACCTGGTCTCCTTCTTCGCCTATATCTCCGAGGAGCTGAGCCGTCTCCGCGCGATGGTGGGGGCTGAGCTGGACAAGGAGGGGTTGCGGGCTGCCGTCGCCGTTGCCGGGCGAATCCTTTCAGGGTTCCGTCACCGGAATCCATTCGTTCCATTGGACGTCGTCTTTGACGAGCTGGCTCGCGTCGACCGGGAGCGGGCGGTTGCACCCTGCATCACCAACGTCGCGCACCTCGAGAAGTAGAGGGACTTCAGTGGTGTTTAGGCGCCCTCTGCATGGGCATGTCCATGTCTCGGCGCGGCATGACCGTTGGATCAAACTCATACGGTGCAGATCAGTCACTGTAGCACAAAGCGTGTGGGTGTGTTTGGTTGCATTCTCATCTCAATATAGTTGTTTCCTCTTCGTGTATTTTTGTCAACCTACTAGTGTGGACTCATGCATCCTTCATGCACTCTGCCAAACACCCAAAAGTGGGTCGAGAAGGGAACTTTTGCTCCCATCCCGTGCACCCTTCATACACCCTGCCTAACACTATTCGTGCTTCATATGGTTCATGTTTCATGGAGTACTATAGCACCGTACTCTCCGTGCGCTGTGGACCTAGTTCTGTTAACATTGATCTCACCGTTCATTCTCGACAGGACAGTCGAAAAAGCGGTACTATGTTACATATAGGAATAGTTGACATGCGCACAACATCATTTGTTATCATCATATCTTACTACACTAGCAACAAGATTGTGTAGTACTCCCTCCGGTCCTTTTTAGTTCGCATATAAGGTTTGTCTGAAGTCAAACCTCGTAAACTTTGACCGAATTTATAGAGAAAAATACCAACATTCAGAATGTGAACATTGACAACATTAGATGTGTCATGACTTTAGTTTTCATATTGTATAAATTTAGCATTGTAGATATTAATATTTTTCCATATAAATATGGTCAAACTTTATGAAGCTTGACTTTAGACAATTCTTATACGCGGAGTAAAAAGAATTGGAGGGAGTACTGACGTATGAACCACTTCACATGCCTAGTAGTAGGAGCACTGTGTATGTTCAAGTGGCTGCCGTGTTTCGCACTCCTCCGTCGTAAGAGTGGAAACACTTGCTATAATAATTTTTTTCTTCAGAAAAACAGAGGACACGCTCTACCGTGCGGATCCTCCTCCAGCCATGCACTAAATTACTCACTTTTGCCGACGTGTGGGACAGCCAGCACCTGGGTCCACCAGCCATGCACTAAATTACTCCGTAGTAGAGTGACGGTAGAATACCCCAATCGAACCGCCGCAGTAATGCCCAATGAGCCATCAAATCACAAAACCCCCTTCTTTCCAGCAGTAAGTTGGCGGGACGAAGCAACCATCATTTCACTCTTCTCTCTCAGCTTCCTCTCTTGAAGAAAACCCCCCACTCGCTTCGCTTCTCCCTCATCTCGTTCCTCCTTTCACTCTTCTCTCTCAGCTTCCTCTCTTGGATGGACGCTGGAGCACCGGCCGACGTGATGTCTATGGCTCTGGCCAAAACCGTCGAGGCTCATGGTATGAAGAAGCGCAAGCACCCCGCCGAGACTACCGCGGACAAGCTCAAAGCCATAGCCCTGTCCATGCCCCCCTCTCCGGGATCCCTCATTAAGCAAGTCCAGGTAATGTCTCTTGTTGACGATCTTTTTCTCGATCTTGATCATGTTTTTTCATCTAACACGCAGTAGTAGTACTGGTAGTACAACTTTCTGGGTGATCTTGCATGTGATTTTAGTGTGCCAAATGACGGTTCTAAATTCCTCTTTTGACCAAAACATGCGAGAGGTTGACAGTGATTTCTTATAGATTACTTTCAACTACTCCCGCTGTCCCAAATTTCTTGTCTTAGATTTGTCTAGATACGGATGTATCTAATACTAAAATGTGACTTGATACATCCGTATCTAGACAAATCTAAGACTAGAATTTTGGGACGGAGGGAGTACTTTATGAACATCAATGCTACCTTTTAAGAGGGTATATTTGCCTCAGTAACTTGTGTTATGGATATTGAATGTAATCCCTCTACTCTCATGCCTTTGAAGACATGTTCTAGTGTCTTTGTTCACTCATTTCTGTGCGTATATGTAGTCATATATGGATTATAATATCAAAAATCATCTTATATTTCTGAACGGAGGTAGTAATAAAATATGGTTTCTGTTTGAATTAGAACCAGGTCCGCGGTGGAGATGAAGTTCTCAAAGTCATGCCGTGTGAACTGGAAGACCTGGTGATGAGTTCTACTGCTGAACTATCCAGCTGCTGTGTCCTGTCGCCACGTGTCCTGAACTAGTGTTTTCCTGTAGCATTGTTGTCAGGCGTGTTCTCGAGGCTGTACTTGACCACAACAATTTCCTGGCTGTGCCTTTGATTACGAAGGGTGTGGTTCTTGTAAAGCTTCTCAACAAATCTGATGCGGCCTGTCTTCATCATCATGTTTATGAGTGGAAAGACCACTCTGTTAGGTTCTCCAAGGTTGACAAGATGGTGATGGTGCATGTAGACATCTCACATGAAGTCCGTGGCCTAGTCAGTTATGCGGGGTTCATCCCGTAGGTCGGTGGCAAGAAATAGTCTGCAGAGTTTAGTTAGTGCAACTTTGCTTGTCTGTAGTAAGTACTATTGTTCAGTACTTGATTTGTGTTTGTGAACCCTGTATTGTTTATTAGTAGTGCCGCTTTTGGTGTGTGGTCAGTCCTGAGAACAGTCTATGTTAATGTCTGTCCACTCAATTTAGTCTATATATTTTGAAGTATCCAGATCATATTTTTTGTGAGGACGGTTTATCAATTATGGTTACACTCCAATATCTGTATGCATTGCAGGGTTTATCGCACCCACCAGGATTTCCAGTCCCATGGATGTTCGGTCCATACGATTTGTCACGACCTTTGGACTGTCCTGCTTGTGGGAGTAGGCAGGGCCCTGCATGCCACGCGTAGTTGGATGATCAATCTTCTGTTTAGTACTTCAACATAAAGATTTCCTGGTAAGGATTCACTCGTGTCACATAAAGTAAATCTTATTGATTTATTGTCTAAATCTTATTGATTTAATGTCATGTTTTCTTTCTTTTCCTGCAATTTTATGATGCAGGTTTTGCCATGTGACATTCATCACAGAATAAACCGTTTGGTTTGCTCTATGATGGCTATTTTTGCAGGTTTCACTTCTTATGTCGTGTCAGTAACGAAGGCACTGTCCATCACTATATTACTGGAAAAAATTGGATCAGTCTGTTGTCTGAGTACAAGCTGAATCCCTATGATGAACTGCAGTTTGGTTTAACAAAAACGCCACAATTAGTCCTTCTCGCATTTAAAAGAAATGAAGAAAAAAAACTGGATCACGGTCACGGATCCTAGTTAAGTTAGAAAGCTGATCATAGCAGACCAGACACGATTGCCGCTGTCTTGCACAGATCGAGCACCGGCAGTTGCTCTAGCACTGACAGCGGCAACAACTCAGTCTGATCCAGCTGAGGATTGGGCACCGACCGCGTCAGCGGATCAGTCTGATCTACTAGAGGATCGGGCATCGACACCGGCACCTGCTCCGACACCGGCACCAGCTCTACAAGGAGCACCATCTCCGGCAGCAGCAGCGGCTTCGGCACCTGCACCAACACTTGCACTTGCATCTGCTCCGGCCCGTGCAGTTGCACCGGCAACAGACTGGGCTGCAGTTCGCACTTCATATACCAAAGTCCTTACAAAAACCAACATGTCCACCTACTTGGTAAGCATTGGCCGCCCAAGTGCTTCGTTCTTTTTTCTTTCCATGTTGTTTCACATGATTCACTGTGTTGATCTAACTGTTTGGGTATGTCTTCTTGTTTGCAAACAGAGAATTCCTAGAGCAACAAGGGAGTCGTTCAACAATCCGGGCGACCGCGGCCAAGTTTCTCTTACCATGCGCAGCCTTGGTCTGAATGAACCTGATCAATATACCGTATGTACAAAGGATGGTCGCATGATGATTGATGCTAAAGGATGGTCAAGGTTCAAATCTAAATCATATCTTGCGGTAGGGGATGATGTCAAAATCGAACTTTCTCGGCAAGGAGACCTGGTCCAAATCAACTTTGAAATTCGTCAATAGCAGCACGCAACTGCCGAACTGATCTATCCTCCGAGAGATTTTGATGTAATAATCTGGCATGGTGAAACAAGTATCCTGTGTGTATAAGTATTACGACAGTATTATTTATCACATGGTATATCGTTGATAGAATTGCAACTCTGATTGCTGGTTACGAACTGTCGTTCGATTTCATTCCAATAGCTGCCGTGCTTTATTCAATTTTGTGTATTCGCCTTGCGACAGCATCTAAAACCAGCGCCGTACCGATCGCTTGCAATATGAAAAGCGTTGAGGTGGAACACATGGGCCCCCAAACATGCAGGGTCAGCCTGCGGCCCAAAGTCCAGAACCGTGAGCCTATCTGAGTATTATATTCTCAGCTGAACCCCCATAAAAAAAGCTGAACCCCCATAATGCCCGTGCGTTGCAGAGGGAGTATATTTCTCGGCAAGGTGAGCCTGTGATATAAAAGATTTGTATATTTCTTTACAGAGGGAGTATCTCTCTGTCAAAAAATATATTTATGTGTGATAGAGGCAAAGGTGTCCCGATGTTTCGATGAGATGGTGGCTATCGTTTTCTGTGGGAGTCGACCTTGACGATCCGACTACGAACGTGCGAGACGTTGCGCCTTAGCAATCGCTAAACCAACTTCCGAGGGTTATTGACCACGCCGGAGCACGATCAACCTGACCACGAGGGTATGTTTCCTGCAAGCAAACGAAGAACAAGCAAGAAACTGAGATTGCAATCTGGATATTGCGAATATAAGATGAAAGCTTTATTGATCAAGGTGGGGTTCTGTGACGCCTTGGTCTGGTCGTTGAACACAAATGAAGTACGGGAAGTTGCAGCTATGGCAAACTTTTAATATAAACAAAACCCAAAGCCTAAACGATGCCCTAAGGGCTGTATATATGGAGGAGAGAGGGGGAATTTCGTGGCCCTTGGTGGAGGGGTCCGAAACCAACCCTAACTCTTGTTTCCCCACACATACGGACTCTAAAAACAGCCTATACTTAAGTACTTCGAAAATACATGGGCCTGGCCCAATAATAAGGTGATGCAGCACCTAAAATAGCTTCTGGACGAAATTTATGAAGTGGCATCTTGTATATTTCGTCCCATGCTTCATGCACTCATTATGGTGGCTTCAGAGTCCTGGAATCGTCACTTGTAACTCCGTTCTTGTTCCCCTTGCGCATGCCATCATCTCCATGCTTGAACTTGCTCCAAGGTTCATCTTTCTTGTCCAAGCTAGGCCCTTCATTTGTAAGAAAAACAAATGTATCCATTTTAGGCAGCATCATATTCTCATGAATATTAGAATCGTTACCAAGAAACGAAAGTACCTGATAATTCAATTGGCGTGCGCGAGCTCTAGTAATTGGTCCAGTATGTATAGCAGCAAGGGCTGTGGGTGTAACAATGGTATTGATGTCCTCATCATCCTCCCCTTCTTGAAATGAAGTTGTCTTCGACGAAAGTTCATCGTCCTCACCCAAATAAGGCTTCAAATCTGCAATGTTAGAAGTGGGACTAACCCCAAAATCTGCAGGCAGCTCAAGTTTATATGCATTATCATTTATTTTCTCTAACACCTTAAAAGGACCATCAGCACGTGGCATTAGCTTTGATTTGCGCAAATTAGGAAATCTATCCTTACGCAAATGTAACCAAACAAGATCTCCAGGTGCAAACACAACATGTTTTCTACCCTTATCTCCAGCAAGTTTATATTTAGCATTCATACGCTCAATGTTTTCCTTAGTTAACTCATGCATTTTTAAAATCAATTCAGCACGTTCTTTAGCATCAAAATTAACCTTCTCTGAAGATGGAAGAGGCAACAAATCAATAGGTGCACGAGGTAGGAAATCATACACAATTTCAAAAGGGCACATCTTAGTAGTAGAATGCAATGAACGATTATAAGCAAATTCAATATGAGGCAAGCATTCTTCCCACATTTTCTTGTTATTCTTCAAAACAGCCCTAAGCATAGTAGACAATGTTCTATTGACTACTTCAATTTGTCCATCAGTTTGGGGGTGACAAGTAGTACTAAAAAGCAGCTTAGTCCCCAACTTAGCCCATAAACATCTCCAAAAGTGGCTAAGAAATTTAGTATCACGATCTGAAACAATAGTATTTGGCACACCATGCAAGCGAATAATTTCACGAAAGAACAAATCAGCAACATTAACAACATCATCGCTTTTATGACATGGTATAAAGTGTGCCATTTTCGAGAACCTATCCACGGCAACAAATATGCTATCCCTCCCCTTCTTTGTTCGAGGTAAACCTAAAACAAAGTCCATAGATATATCCTCCCAAGGAACACTAGGTACAGGCAAAGGCATATATAAACCATGAGGATTGAGTCGTGACTTAGATTTTTGACATGTAGTGCAGCGAGCAACAAAACGCTCAACATCCTGTCTCATCTTTGGCCAAAAGAAATGTGTAGCAAGTATATCCTCCGTCTTCTTAACGCCAAAGTGTCCCATTAATCCTCCTCCATGCGCCTCCTGCAACAACAAAAGACGAACGGAGCTAGCTGGAATGCATAGCTTGTTAGCACGAAATACAAATCCATCATTAAGAACGAACTTGTTCCAAGTTCTCCCTTCCTTACAATTCTGCAATACATCTTTAAATTCAGCATCATGAACATATTGTTCTTTGATGGTCTCCAAACCAAATATTTTAAAGTCAAGTTGTGAAAGCATAGTATAACGATGAGACAAAGCATCAGCAATAACATTTTCTTTACCCTTCTTGTGTTTAATGACATAAGGGAAAGTCTCAATGAATTCAACCCATTTAGCATGTCTACGGTTCAGTTTTGCTTGACTTTTAATGTGTTTCAAATATTCATGATCAGAATGTATAACAAATTCCTTGGGCCATAAATAATGTTGCCATGTTTCTAAGGTCTGAACAAGAGCATATAATTCTTTATCATAAGTAGAATAGTTCAGACTAGGCCCACTCAATTTTTCAGAAAAATATGCAACAGGTTTGCCATCTTGTAATAACACACCTCCTAATCAAATTCCACTAGCATCACATTCAAGCTCAAAAGTCTTATTGAAATTAGGAAGTTGGAGTAAAGGAGCATGTGTCAACTTATCTTTCAATACCGTGAAGGCTTCTTCCTGTGCGGTACCCCAAACAAAAGGCACATCCTTCTTTGTAAGCTCGTTGAGAGGTGCAGCAATGGTGCTGAAATCTCTCAGAAAACGCCTATAGAAACCAGCGAGACCAAGGAAACTCCTCACTTGTGTGACCGTTTTGGGCTGCGGCCAACTCTCAATAGCTTCAATCTTGGCTTTATCAACTTCAATTCCCTGTGGAGTAACAACATAGCCAAGAAAAGATACTTGGTCGGTGCAAAAGGTGCACTTTCCAAGGTTACCAAACAAGCATGCATCACGTAGATCAATAAAAAGAGCACGTAAATGTTCCAAATGTTCCTCCAAAGATTTGCTATAAATCAATATGTCATCAAAGTAAACTACCACAAATCGTCCAATGAAAGCACGTAAAACTTCGTTCATTAACCTCATGAAAGTACTAGGTGCATTAGTTAACCCAAAAGGCATGACTAACCACTCATATAATCCAAACTTAGTTTTAAATGCTGTTTTCCATTCATATCCCAATTTCATATGAATTTGATGGTATCCACTACGCAAATCAACTTTGGAGAATATTATAGAGCCACTCAATTCATCAAGCATATCATCTAGCCTAGGAATAGGATGACGATAACAAATAGTAATATTATTAATGCCTCTGCAATCAATGCACATACGCGATGTACCATCCTTTTTCGGCACTAAAATGATAGGAACAACACAAGGACTAAGGGATTCGCGTATATAACCTTTGTCGAGCAGTTCTTGTACTTGACGCATAATCTCCTTCGTCTCCTCTGGATTGTTCGGTATGGTGCACAGTTGGGTAATGATGCACCGGGAATTAAGTCAATTTGATGCTCAATCCCTCGAATTGGTGGTAATCCCGGTGGCACGTCTTGTGGAAAAACGTCAGCGAACTCCTGCAAAATGTTAGTGACAGCAGGAGGCAAAGAGGAAGGCACGTCCTCGAATGAAAATAATGCCTCTTTGCACACAAAAGCATAGCAAACATATTTGCTAAAATCTAGATCATCAATATCAGATTTGGTGGCAAGTAAACATGCACTTTTCAATTTAATTTCAGAAGCAACACTAGATTGTTTATTATTAGGCTGCATTTGTTGCTCAAATTCTTTTGCCACAATCTGATTCTCACTCTTATTTTTCTCCTGTTTTGCTTTATTAGCTCTATTAATATCATCTTTCAAAATGGAATCAGGAGTCATAGGAAGCAAAGTAATATTTTTATCCTTATGAACAAGAGTATACTGATTGTTTCTACCATGGTGTATAGAATTTTTATCAAATTGCCATGGTCTACCAAGTAATAAGGAACATGCTTGCATAGGTACCACATCACAATCAACATAATCAACATATGTAGAGATACTAAAATGCACACGAACAGTACATGTTACCTTAACCTTGCCGCTGTTGTTGAACCATTGGATGTAGTAAGGATGTGGATGTGGTCTTGTGGTGAGAGATAGCTTCTCCACCGTCTCCATGCTAGCCAAGTTATTGCAGCTCCCTCCATCTATGATGACGCGAACAGAACGTTCCTTCACAACTCCCTTTGTATGGAACAAATTATGCCTCTGATTTTGCTCAGCTTGTGTAACCTGCACACTCAAAACACGTTGAGCAACTAAACATTCATACCTGTCAGCATCTTCAGCAGCCATGTATTGCGTCTCATGATCAGAATCATCTCCACTAAGTTCTTCACGTGTAATAAGAGCCAAAGTCTCCTCATCATAGTCACTAGCGGACTCATACCCACCATCCTCAGTAGCAATCATCACACGCTGAGATTGGCATTCTCTCGCAAAATGTCCTCTTCCCTTACAACGACGACAAATAATATCACTTGTGTGCCCTGTTGATGCCATGGAAGAAGAAGAGCTCTGCGCAGGTCCAGCAGGTGTGCTCTTGGCAGATAGTGGTGGTTGTGCCTGCTTTCTTGTATCACGGCTGGAGGTGGCACCTGATGGAGGTGCTGGTGGAGTGGAAGTAGAGGATGCACGTGGTGTCCATGATGAAGATCGACCTGCAGAAAAGTTAGTTCACGCCAATGCATGTCGATCCTGCACTTCACGTTCAGCTTTACAAGCAAGATGGAATAAACGAGTGATATTATTATACTCCTTATACTCTAGGATGGTCTGAATCTCTCTATTTAATCCACCCATAAAACATGCAAGCATAGCTTCATTCTCCTCAACAATACCACATCTAATCATGCCAGTTTGTAATTCCTGATAATATTCTTCTACATAATTTTTTCCTTGTCTTAAATGCTGCAATTTTTGAAGTAATTCACGTTGATAATATGGTGGAACCCAACGAGTACGCATAGCAGTTTTCAAAGCAGCCCAAGTAGCTGGAATAGGATATAATCTACAATGCTCAGACCACCAAACACATGCAAAACTAGTGAATGCACAAACAGCAGCAGGAACACGTCTCTCCTCGGGATATTGTAAACATGTAAATGGTTGTTCAGTTTCTAACTCCCAAGTAAGATATATATCAGGAACATATCTACCCTCAAATGGTGGAATATTCAATTTTAGTTTAGGGAGATGGTCATGATCTCGTACCTGAGGGTGAGCCCTACCATTGCCATTATTTGCATGTGGATGACCTGGTGGTTGCTGTGCTGGTGGTGGCACGTAGTTCTGATTTTGATCAACCTCATCCTCGTAATCTCCGTCAAAATCATCCTCCTCCGCATCAGCAGCAGGAGCCACAAAAGTATCAACAACAGCACCAACAGTTTGGCCAGGTGCAAGAGGGAGACAGCTCGCTCGGCGGAGGGCTGTTTCACGATGTGTAGGTAGCCGTTGTTGTTGTTGTTGTTGTTGTAGAGGTGTGTTAGGTGCAGCCGGTGGTGGTGGTGGAAGACGCGCGAGCAATTCATTAAACCTGTTATCGAGCTTTGTTTAGAACGTCTTCTCCATGCCATCTATCTTCTCCATGGACTCTTCAAATCTGTTTAGCACATCTTGCACCTGTCCACTCATCATTTGCTGAAATTTATCATGCAACTCCTTATTCGTCATGTTCTCCCAGTCAGTCTCATCGGCTTGTGATCCTGCCATGGTTAGCAACAATAGAAATACACAAGAATATGATCCTACACACTACTAACAAGAGGTGGTGGTGGTGTCACAAATCCGTCAAGCACATCTCAAATTCTTACCAGTTCTTACCCAGCAGCAGGCGGTGATCGGCAACCGTCGTAGTCAAAACTCTCAAAGCTTGGATAGAGCAATTACCAGGGAGAGTCAAACACACGATGTAGATGTATGTGGAGCTGGGAAGGCTTATAATATGGTAGAAAAAAGGGTCAGCAATAATCAACTCAGAGATGCAAAGTTGAATAAACGCTCAACGATGGTACTGTGCTGGTCCTAGGCTAGACCGTGCTAGAGACGCGAGCCTAGAACACTAACAAAATCACGGCGCTGCGCGTAAACAATGGAGGAGCACACTCTGAATTTTTTTCTCTTTTTTTTCACTATTTTTTTCACTATTTTTCCTCTTTTTTTTGCTCCGCAACAATTTTTTTCTCGAAAAAGTCTACAAATGGTCTAAAAACTGCCTAGCCAGAATTTTCCAGACTTAGTTTTTTTTTGAGTTTGGAACTATTTTTTCTTCTACGGGTAACACGGAATCTCAGGAGTCCTACTCTGTCACGATTCGGAGTATGGCGTGATCTGGAACTCAAAAACAAAGCAACAAATACTGGACTCGGACTAGGACTGGTGGCGGAGATGAAACCGGTGGAACTCGGACTGTGGTGGTATATCTGGACTCGGATTGGTGGTGGTATATGGCGATGGTATATCTGGACTCGGATTGGTGGTGGTATATGGCGATGGTATATGTGGACTCGGATTGGTGGTAGTATATGGCAGCGGCGATGTATATGGTGGGGTGGTGGTATATGGTAATGAAGATGACGATGGTGCGGCGGCGGCGTGACAACCTGTGAACAGAACTCGAAACTCTAAAGGACTAGACGCTAAGACCAGCAACTTGACACGACGATGCAACCGCAAATTCAACAAAGCAAATACAGAAAAGATTATGCAAAGGCTCAGATTGGTTCGGATAGGATGAACTAACCCTAATTTGTTTTGGCTTTTTCGTGGACTGTAGGTATGAAGAACAGACTCGATCTAATCTACAAAAAACTGTAAAATCTCACTGAGCAACCTGAAACTCTGATACCACTTGATAGAGGCAAAGGTGTCCCGATGTTTCGATGAGATGGTGGCTATCGTTTTCTATGGGAGTCGACCTTGATGATCCGACTACGAACGTGCGAGACGTCGCGCCTTAGCAATCGCTAAACCAACTTCCGAGGGTTATTGACCACGCCGGAGCACGATCAACCTGACCACGAGGGTCTGTTTCCTGCAAGCAAATGAAGAACAAGCAAGAAACTGAGATTCCAATCTGGATATTGCGAATATAAGATGAAAGCTTTATTGATCAAGGTGGGGTTCTGTGATGCCTTGGTCTGGTCGTTGAACACAAACGAAGTACGCGAAGTTGCAGCTATGGCGAACTTTTAATCTAAACAAAACCCAAAGCCTAAACGATGCCCTAAGGGCTGTATATATGGAGGAAAGAGGGGGAATTTCGTGGCCCTTAGTGGAGGGGTCCAAAACCAACCCTAACTCTTGTTTCTCCACACATACGGACTCTAAAAACAGCCTATACTTAAGTACTTCAAAAATACATGGGCCTGGCCCAATAGTAAGGTGACGCAGCACCTAAAATAGATTCTGGACGAAATTTATGAAGTGGCATCTTGTATATTTCGTCCCATGCTTCATGCACTCATTATGGTGGCTTCAGAGTCCTGGAATCATCACTTGTAACTCCGTTCTTGTTCCCCTTGCGCATGCCATCATCTCCATGCTTGAACTTGCTCCAAGGTTCATCTTTCTTGTCCAAGCTAGGCCCTTCATTTGTAAGCAAAACAAATGTATCTATTTTAGGCAGCATCATATTCTCATGAATATTAGAATCGTTACCAAGAAACGTAAGTACCTGATAATTCAATTGGCGTGCGCAAGCTCTAGTAATCGGTCCAGTATGTATAGCAACAGGGGCTGTGGGTGTAACAATGGTATTGATGTCCTCATCAATGTGTAACTAGTTACTCCTGTCTTTATACTTCCTTTCGCTGATATGTGGGGCAACCGGCAACGGGGTCCATGTGCCATATGCACAAATTAGAGTACACAACTTCACAGTAGACACACCCCGGTCGTAGTGCCACAGTAATGCCCAATGAGCCGTCAAATCACAACCCCCCTTTCCAGCTTTAGCAGTAAGCTGGACGGACGAAGCGGCAATATTTCACTGGGCCTGAATCCTCTTCGCCCTTGTCTGCTTGTTCAGTGAAAACCCCCTCTCGGCGATTGCATAGGGTTTTCTCATGGAGAACCAGGTACGAATTCTTCATCCATCCCCGATAAATCCAAGTCCCTTGGTCGCAGGTAATCCTAGGATGGCAGCCGCCGCCGTTGATGCATTTTTCTTCCTACTAAATCTAGTGTGTTTCATTTGCAGTGCCCAAAGTGCGAGTACCCTACAGGTTTCTGCGCCCTCGGTGAGACGCCACACTTGTTCCTTCTCATCTTAACACAGCATTTCGAAACGCGCACAGTATGTTCCTAGAATCCTCTTTTCTATCCGGGAGGGTGGGGTTTTTTAAACATGCTGTGTTCTCATATTATTTTTCCTGCAGTGTATTATTTGCTCTGCCAGAACACATGTACTCAAGATGCTCGGCCTTGACATAACTGAATACACTAGTTTAATGGTCACAGTGAAGACAAGCCATGGATATAAGTTCCGAGTTGGGTTCATGAACCAAGAAGATCGCTGCTTTTTTTATGGACGAACTTGGATAAGCTTTCTCAAGTGTTACGGACTGAAATTTGGCGCACGAATGTTGATGGAAATAGCAGAACCTGGTCTCATCTTCACTGTGATCTTCCACCCCGACGTTGTTCCAATTGTTCATCCATGTTAGTTTTGTATCTGGTTCTTGCTTCTTGCCTCGATTACTTCTTAATCCACCTATTCTGTCCAACTAATCACAATTTAACTTTAGAAGTAGCAGCGAATCTCTCACGAAGATGCTACTTCTAACTAATATTTTCTTATAATTGGTGGCACGTGTAGGTTTTTTCAGAGTTAAGCTGTCTGCTCGTTTGTTACTCTGTAATAACTCGGCTGTTACTAATGGCACTGAAGTTGACTAGATCGACATCCACAAGTTCATACACTTTATTGATTGTCTTGAGGTCCTTGTGGGGCGTTTCAATGGTGGAAGGCCACGTGGCATATGTGTGCCACTGCTGCACTCGTTGAACAGGTCCAACTGTGTCGAGGAACTTATGGTATGAGCTATTTTTTGTTATATATGTTGTTCATAAACTATTGCTTATACATAGTTTTACAGTTGTGATCTTCTTGAAACAGGAACTGTCGAGTTCTATTGTTCCTATACAGATGCCTGACCATGGTCGGGTCAGACTTGCGCTTGGTCACAACATGATGTTTATGTCGACCTACTCAATTCCCCTTGGAGGTGAAAAGATACTTATTCATGGGTGGTATCAAATAATGAAGGCCCGTCCATCTTGGAGAATAGGACAGAAGATTATGTTCATGATTTTCCATGGCTCTAAAGTGAATATCCTGTTTATTGACCATGTTGCGAGATGAAGCCGCTTTCAGAAGGTTGTGGATGCGCGGGGTGGCGCCTGGGCCTTGTCCTGGGGCTTGGCGGCCTCACCCTTGGTTAACTGTAGGCAAAGTAGCACTGTTCGAGGCGTGCTTTGTACGGTTGAACTTGTATAAGTACTCATACTACTTTCAGCTTTGGTTGTTAAGTGCCCCTGCTGGTTTCAGTTAAGGTTGTTAAGTAATCCCGCTGCTTTTACAGTCTATCGTGTTTCTTCAGTCCTGTCTTCCTCCAGCCGCCAAAACCAAACCAGCGCCGGCGGGGCCGCCTGCTTCTGCCTCCCACGGCTGGCTGCGCCTCAGCGCACGCATCGCCGCCCCACCGTCTCCTAAATCGTTAACGCCGACCTCCTCCACGCGCTTTGCTGTGCTCGCCGTGGCGCCGCCCTCTCGCGTTGTCAACATGGTCAACAAACAACAGGAATCGGCAGAAGTACGTGGAGAGGATGACAGTAGGGGCCCACCACGCCAGCGTATGGAAAAATAAAATGCTTCCTCCTAGTGTTTTCCTAACATCTGGGACCCACGACATTGTGAGCGTATATAGTCAATAGACAAGAGAACAACATAAGATCGGCTGAAACCTGGGATGTAGCTACTCGAGCAGTATTTTTTTGTTTGGTATTGTTGAGACGGAGCAGGGTTTGAACTGGGTTGTGGCCCGTCTAGCCCAGGCTTATATTTTATGTTCAGCATGTGACCAGCCCAACTATTTTTTCTTTGTGAAAATGAGCCTAGTTTATTTTTTTTGAAGAATACCCAATCCAGGCCTACTTATTTTTCTACGCCCTGATGGGCTGCAACTCTTTCAAGACGCCTGCAACTCTTGATAGTAATATGAAATGGGTTGTAAATATAAAAACAGATGACAAATTAGCAATTACTTTATAATTTCTGAATTTTTTCACATTTTCAGATTCCTATTTCACTGGGCATTAACCTAATTTAAATATATCTTCAAAGTATTTTAAATCTGGCTCGACATTTCGGTATTAAAAATAGTTTGGAACCCACAGAAATATGGGAAATTGGCCCTATTTCACTGGGCATAAGAAGTTGCCATGAGCTATATATAAATTATTAAAAAAAAGAGGGAGTGGTCTAACTT
This sequence comes from Triticum urartu, assembly GCF_003073215.2. Classification (NCBI taxonomy): domain Eukaryota; kingdom Viridiplantae; phylum Streptophyta; class Magnoliopsida; order Poales; family Poaceae; genus Triticum; species Triticum urartu. The sequence continues at coordinate 305,490,830 of NC_053026.1, forward strand.
GTGGGCCTGTTTAGTTGACGCGTATGCAAGAATTTTTTAGTTATTATATACGTCAACAAACGATTCTAGCAAACGTAACCGTTGGATGTCAATCCAACGACCGTCGTGTTTCTTCAATCTCTGATCTTGCAGCGCCAGCGGGACTGCCTACTCCCGCCTCCCGTGGCCGGCTGTGCTGCCGCGCAGGCCTCAGCGCCCCCTACTACTCCCACCGCTGGCCAGGGCATCCCTCTACTCACCCACACTCCCTGTTATTCTGCGGCGACGACAACCTCACACCATAGCCGAACCGGTGAACCCTCGTACTCCTCTCCGCGCGGGCTTCCACTGCCGCGTCTTCCCCGGCTCCGCGTCGTCCCCTTCCTAGGCCTCGCCATCGTCCACCGCCGTGGTGCTCTCGGCGCGGCGTGGTCAATGTGGTCAACGGCCGACTTCCATCGGAAGAGTACAGTACGTGGAGAGGCTGGCAGCTGGGTCCACGGCAGCCGCAAGGAGGTGCCTCCTTATTACGCGGAAAATAATTATTCCTCTACCTGACAGCAGGGACCCACCGGACGGGCCACCAGTATTTCACGAAAAAAACGTTTCCCCCTAACTACTGGGACCCACAGGATGGGCCACCGTATTTCGCGAAAAAACGTTCCCCCCGCTGTCAGCTCGGACCCACCGGAAGTGCCTCCTTATTACGCACAAAAAATGAATACCCCCTGCTAGCTGGGACCCACCTTGGTGGGAGGCTGACTTGTGGGCCTACTAAGTTGACTGGGACGGATGCCTTTGTCAACTTTAGTCAATATATGAGCGATTCTAGCTCCAGTGACCGTACGTTGTCCATCCAACGGCCATAGTGCTTCTTCAACCTCTGGTCTTCTTGCTCCAGCCGCCCAAAGCAGCGCCGGTCGTGCCGCCGGCTCCTGCCGCCCGTGGCCGGTTGTGATGCCGCGGAGGCCTCACTGCCCCCTACTACTCCCACCGCTGGCCAGGCCATCCCTGTACGCACCCACACCCCCTGTTATTCTGCGGTGACGGCAGCCTCACACCGCACCCGAACGCGTGAACCCTCATACTCCTCTACGCGTGGGCATCCACTGCCACGTCTTCCCCAGCTTCGCGTCGTCCCCTTCCTAGGCCTCGCCGTTGTCCACCGCCCTGGTGCTCTCGGCGCGGCGTGGTCAACGTGGTCAAGGAATGTATTCCATCAGACGTGGACTGTACGTGGAGAGGCTAACAGCTGGGTCCACGGCCGCAGCAAGGAAGTGCCTCCTTATTACGCGCAAAATAATTATTCCTCCACCTGATAGCGGGGACCCACCAGACGGGGCACCATATTTCGTGAAAAAACGTTTCCCCTTGACTGCTGGGACCCACCAGCTACATCTTCGCACGCAAGGAAGTGCGTCCGAAAAAAAACGATTCGCCCCCCTGACTGCCGTGACCCACCTGTCGGCGTACTAGGAACCAGGGTACCCAGACTTGCCTGCCTGCGGCCCACGTCACATTCGTGGTACGGCCCAGTAGAGCCCAACTGATCGACCAGCTGCTCAAGACCCTCGCGAGGGAGCCAGCCATCGCGAGGAGAACGACCAAGACCTCCTCAGGGAGCAGCCTCACCTAGGCTGCTCCGGAGGGGTGACCAAGACCTCTCCCAAGAGTGGCCTTGGCTAGGCTGCTTCGGGAGGGCGGATATCTCAAGGCAAGGGCTGCCTCGGGAGGAGGCAGTGACGCAAGCCATGACGAACCGTGCCAGCGGGCGCCAGCGCGCGCCAGCGGGCGCAGCTTCCATATCGATGCAAAGGAGACCGCACAGGCGCAGGTTACCGAGGGGCGAGACAAAGGTTTCCCCTTTGGTGCAACAAGACCGAAGACCACAAGGACGACAGGAAGGATGTCATCGCTGAGCCCACCACCGCGTCACCGCCTGCCCTCTTTGCAGGCGAAGGCCACCTTTTGTCAGGATAGGAGCATCCTTGTGTTCCCGCTGAAATGGCCGTTGTGGGATTCCCTTCCCGCCTAAACATTTCGGGAGAAGAGGACCCTGGCCATCTATATAAGTAGCTAGGGTTCCTAGCATAGGGGGGACGAACCCATCGATGGACCAACCCATTCAGACTTAGCATAGCAAAGGAGCAAGAACATCCGCCTCCTCACCCCCCTTGAGCTCGCCTCCTGAGCTCAGGAAACCACTGTACTTGTTCATATTCGAGCCCTCGCGAGGCCAATCCACTAAAGCAGGAAGTAGGGCTTTACACCGCAAGGTGGCCTGATCCCGGGTAAAATCTTGTGTGTTCTACTTGCTTGCTTGCATTCCATTCCCACCACCAGGAGAAGAGCGAGGTGCTAGGTAGACGTGTAGTGGGAGAGATCTTCGTCACGCCCCTGTGTTCGAATCTCAAGGGTTTTGCGGAGCCCGAAATCTGACATTTGGCGTGCCAGGTAGGGGGCGCGTCGAAATCTCACCTCTCCGACGACCTCGCCCCCCTCTTCTGCCCTATGTCGCCATGGCGACACCTGCCTGCTGCATCTGCGTGGAGGCTGGAGCCGTCCCCGCTGCCCGAGCGGCGTCGGCGGACCGCGTCGCTCACGGGCACTTCGTCCTCCACGTCGATGACCCCATCGCCGGACCGGCCACTGGGGAGCGGCTTGCTACGCCATTCCCGCTTCCCCTGGCCTCGCCGGCGGTGCTTCTAGCAGCCCAGGAGATGCTACGACACCGGCCGCCTGCGGCGGGGCTTGACGCTTGGCGAGCTGCTAGACGCTGCCGGCGGGGCGCCACTGTGCCGCGGGGTCGCCTGCATCATCGGAGGATCCCAGGCGCCGGTGTTGGCCCGTCACACTAAATCACACCTTCGACGGCTGGGGGCTGCTGCTCGGCCGCAGGAGGCCCCGCGGGGGCTAGACGCGCAGGGGCACGCCATCGTCTTCGGCCCCGGCGACCGCACCAGAGCTACAACTGGCACATGCATCCTCCCCACGGTATGTACCCCCACCATCTGCGGGGTGGCCATCACAAGGACCCTCATCGACGGCGGCGCCGGGCTCAACATCCTCTCTGCGGAGGCCTTTAGCTGTCTGCCGGTGGCCTACGGGCGGCTCCTCCCCACCAAACCCTTCTCAGGGGTCGCGGGCTCGGCCTTCCCGCTCGGGCAGGTCCGCCTCCCCGTCACCTTCGGGACGCACGCCAATTACCGGACCGAGCTCATCGACTTCGACGTCACGCCTATCCACCTGCCCTACAACGCCATCCTCGGCTTCCCGGCCCTGGCCAAGTTCATGGCGGTGACTCACCCGGGCTACAACATCGTCAAGATGCCCGGGAGCAGTGGCACCATCACCATCAAAGAAGACACCAAGGCCGCCCTTCAGGTCCTCGAGCGTGCTTATCGAGCTGCTGCCGCAGCTCGCCCAAGCACATAGGGGGCTCCGAAGGCCGCCGAAGCCGCCCCAGCCACAAAGAAACAACTCTTCTCTCAGGATCACGTCGAGACCAAGAAGGTACCCATCAATGAGGGAGACGCAAGCTCCACTTTCACCATCGGTGCGGGCCTGCTTCCGGAGCAAGAGGAGGCGTTGGTGGCCTTCCTTAGGGCGAACAAGGACGTGTTCGCGTGGAAGGCGACCGACCTGGTCGGGGTGCCTAGGCACATCATCGAGCACCACCTCATGGCGTGCCCGAACGCACGACCTATCAAGAAAAAGGCACGGCGGCAGGCTCCGGAAAAGCAGGCCTTCATCGTCCAGGAGGTCCGGGAGCTGGAAGAAGCAGGCGTTATCCAGGAGGTGCGCCACCCAGAGTGGTTGGCCAACCCCGCCATCATCCCGAAGAAAGGAGGCAAAGAGCGCATGTGCGTCGACTTCACGAGCCTCAACAAGTTCTGCCCTCAGGACCCGTTTCCTCTCCCCCGCATCGACCAGATCGTGGACTCAACGGCCAAGTGCGACCTGCTTTGCTTCCTCGACACCTTCTCGGGATACCACCAGATCAAAATGGCAGTGCAAGACGTAGAGAAGACGTCGTTCCTGACCCCATGCGGGACCTATTGCTACATCTGCATGCCCTTCGGGCTGAGGAACGCAGGCGCCACCATCCAGCGGCCGATGCACATCACCCTCGGCCCTCAGCTCGGGAGGAACGCAGAGGCCTACGTCAATGACATCATGGTCAAGTCCAAGGAGGCCAAGACCATTATCGGGGACTTGGAGGAAACATTCGCCAACCTGCGCAAGGTGAACTTATGCCTCAATCCGGAAAAATGTGTGTTTGGGGTCCCCTCGGGCAAGCTGCTGGGATTCCTGGTCTCGCACTGGGGCATTGAAGCCAACCCGGAGAAGGTCAAAGCCATCGAGAGAATGAAGCCGCCCACGACCTTGAAGCAAATGCAAAAACTTGCGGAATGTTTGACGTCCTTGGGGCGTTTCATCTCGAAGCTCGGCGAGCACGCCCTCCCCTTCTTCAAGCTCATGAAGAGGAATGGGACTTTTGAGTGGACTCTGGAGGCCGATGCTGCCTTCCAAGATCTCAAGAAGTACCTCACTAGCCCGCCGGTTATGGTGGCGCCAAGGCCTCAGGAGCCCTTGATCCTTTATCTCGCCGCTATGCCTCACTCAGCCAGCACAGCGCTGGTAGTGGCACGAGAGGAAAGGGTCAGGGGCTAGAGCTCGCGGAACGACCCGATGCCCTCCGGAACTCCGCTGCCTCACGACACGACCTCCGGAGCCGACACGGCCGCAACGTCTGGCAACCCCGCCGGCCTATGTAAGGCTCCTGAGCCATCAGAAGCGCCTAAGGATCCCGCATCACCAACCCTCATGGAGCATCCCGTGTACTTCGTCAGCACCGTTCTCCGCGACGCTCGCTCGCTCTACCCCATGCCCCAGAAGCTGCTGCTGGCGCTCCTTGTTGCTTCCAGGAAGCTGCACCACTATTTTCAAGGCCATCCCATCAAGGTCATCTCAGCCTACCCCTTGGAGAAGGTGCTCCGGGGCCCGAACGTCATCGGGAGGGTTGCTGAGTGGAACATCGAGCTACAGGCGTTCCAGCTGGAGTCCAGCACCAGCGGGTCATCAAGGGGGCAGCGCTGGCTGATTTCGTGGCAGAGTGGACCGACGCTCCGGACCAGGGGGCTGGCGAGAACCGCTCGCTGGCCCCGGGTGACGAAACTCCGGATGGATGGGTGGTATATTTCGATGGTGCCTTCTCGCGCCTCGGCGAGGGGGCTGGCGCCGTGCTGATATCACCTACTCAGGACAAGCTCCGCTCCGCTGTGCAACTTTGCTTCCAGCACGGCGAAAAGGTCTCCAACAACATGCAAAGTACGAGGGCCTAATCGCCGGGCTCAAGGCCGCGACCGCACTAGGGGTGAAGCGTCTCACCATCAAAGACGACTCGCAGCTCCTCGTCAACTTCTCTAACAAAGAGTACAAGCCCAAGGACGAACACATGGAAGCGTATCTAGAGGAGGTGCGCAAGATGGAGAAGCGGTTCCTAGGACTGGAGCTGCAGCACGTGCCGAGGGGCACGAATAAGGAAGCAGGTGACATCGCCAAGCGGGCCTCCCGACGTGAGCCGCAAGAACCAGGTGTCTTCGAGGAGCGGTTGCTTAGGCCATCCGCAACACCACTTATTCCGGAGCTGGCATCCACGCGTGAGGGGCTGCCAGCGGCTCCCGAGGTCGGCGCACCACCCTGTGGACCGCCCTACGGAGCCCGCCTGCTGCTCGCCGCTGAACCCGAGGAAGATTGCTGGACTGAGGAGCTCAAGGCATACCTACTGCGCGGCACCTTGCCGGAGAAGGAGGAAGACATGGAACGCGTGGCTCGGCAGGCCTCGGCCTACTACATCCAAGATGGTGAGCTCTACAGGAGGCGCCCTAACGACGTCTCGCTAAAATGCATCTCGAGGAGGCAAGAGCAAGAGCTGCTGGCCGACATCCATGGAGGGGACTGCGGCCATCATTCGTCGTCCCGCACCCTCGTGGGCAAGGTCTTTCGCAGCGGCTTCTACTGGCCCACAACGTTGGACGACGCCATGGAGCTCGTGCGAGCCTGCGAGGCATGCCAGTTCCATGCCAAGCAAATCCATCAGCCAGCGCAAGGTCTTCAGACCATCCCGCTCTCCTGGCCCTTCGCGGTCTGGGGGCTGGACATCCTGGGACCGTTCCCCCGAGCGGCTGGGGGCTTCCGTTTCCTCTATGTCGCTGTCGACAAGTTCACCAAGTGGGCCGAGGTGGAGCCGGTCCGCATGATTCCCGCAGGATCGGCGGTCAAGTTCATCAAGGGCCTCATGACCCGCTTCAGCGTCCCCAACCGCATCATCACGGATAACGGTTCGCAGTTCACGAGCAATCTCTTCATATCATATTATGCTAACCTTGAAACGCAGATTTGCTACACCTCAGTGGCCCACCCCAGGAGCAATGGGCAGGCCAAACGCGCCAATGCAGAGGTCCTGCGCAGCCTCAAGATGCGCAAATTCAAGAAAAAGCTCGAGGCCTGCGGCATGGGCTGGATCGACGAGCTCCAGTTCGTGCTGTGGTCAATCCGCACCACCGCAACCAAACCTATGGGAGAAACCCCGTTCTTTCTCGTTTATGGTGCAGAGGCGGTCCTCCCTCACGAGGTCAAGCGTTGCTCCCCGCGGGTCTTGGCTTTCGACGAGGAACGCCAGGACACCGCCTGGCAGATGGACCTCGTGCTCGGCGAGGAGTGCCTCCGCCGAGCTGCGCTCAGGGCAGCGCGATATCAGCAGGCGCTGCGGCGGTATCATCGCCGCAGTGTCCGCTCGAGAACATTGGAAGATGGTGACTTGTACTTAAGGCGGGTCCTCTCCAGGGAAGGGCTACACAAGCTCTCTCCTATGTGGGAGGGCCCGTTCAGAATCACCCGTGTCTCTAGGCCTGGCGTTGTGCACCTGGAGACGCAGGATGGGATACTCATCCAGAATTCCTGGAACATTCAGCACCTCAGGAGGTTCTATCCATAATCAAGGCTCCGTGCCCGTGAAGACAATCAAGGCCCCGTGCCCGTGAAGGTCTCCGCTCGTGACACTCTCATGTAATAATGAGTTGGGGCTGTACTCGCCTCGGAGTCTCCTGTGCGTTGCCTACGGGCCCTCAGATCGGGCTCCCACCCATGTCCCAGTGGGAGTCCTTAGCTCCGCGCTGGGAAGAAGACATAGCTAGGGGTCGGACGCGACCTTTTTCTTTTTTCGCCTTGGTGTTTGGCCGTCAGCCTTTTCTACTTCCTTGGCTGTCAGCCCTTCCTCTACCCCATGCTGTGAAGTTTTTCGAGTTTATTGCGGTTTTCTCTGGTTTTGCTTGTTTTTCTCGCGCTGCCCTCAAGTTCAGTCCTTCGGGCCAGGCTGCGCCGCTTGTCCTCCCTCGTGCGCCTCGCGCGTGGGGGCTGGGATACGGCCGGTCTCAGCTCTCGGCTACCGTGACCTCACGACCTCACCTCGCCAAGCCTGCTCAGGCTCTGGCGTCAGGCTCTTCAGCCCTCAAGACTTACTTCGCCAAGCCTGCTCAGGCCTTGGCATATCAGTACTCGCTCCGCGCTCTCAAGTGAGCTCAAGGGCGCGAGCCCTCCTCAACTCACCAAGGCTCATCCACGCTCGGGGCTGCGAGCCCGGCGGTCCTCATGATTCGCCTGGGGGCTCGTGACATCAGGAGGCCACCCGCCTCAGGACTTCGTCTCACGACAAGTGCAGTACACAAGCTAAGTAATTTCATCCAGAACAAAAATAACAGCATACCTCCATTTCATGCATACATGCCATTGTTCATTACACGCCCGCCCGAGGCAGCTTAAACTAAATGCAGGAAGGAAATGAAGAAAATCAAAAACAAGGGCCAGGCGGATTCGGAGCCCGTGGATCGGCGTAGTCAGCACCTCAACCAAGTCGGAGCCCTACTCTTCGCGCTTCACCGAAGATCGGCGGCACGAGGGCCCCTCCTCCTCGGCGAGCCGGGCGCAGCGGAGCGGCCGCCCAGGATAGCCGCCGCTGCTGGAGGAGCTGCTGCTACCACAGAGGGGGGACCCGCGGAGCCTGCTTAGGCCGAGCTCGTCTTCAGAGGAAGAGCTGCTCCTCAGGACGCCGTCGCCACCCTCCTCATCGTCATCCACCTCTGGGCAACACCCAAGACGCCTTCCTCCCTCCGAGAAGGCCTTGACAAGCAGCGACGACACCCCGCCGTACTTGAAGTGGAGGGTGCATTTTCCCCGCAGCCGGCGCGCACGGGCGAAAGGTTGCCAGCCACGACCAAGGAACACGTCGCCTGAAGCAAGGACCTCGACCTCCGCCCAGAGGGCTCCGCTGTAGCACCCGTCGGCCTGCAGCCAAACGCCGTCGGGCCCTTCTTCTGGTAGTTCGGCATGGAACCAGCGGGGAAGCTGGAGCCACAAGCTGCCAGGCTTCTCCACCCACATCACGAATTCGGAGGCCGCGTCGGAGGAGTGGAGTTGCCGGCGCGGGGGACGGATAGGCGCCGGTCGCCCCCCTGCGCCACCTCGACCACTGCGACCACGGCCGCCCGCACCGAGAGGAGAGGCTCCATGCCTCTCGCTAGCGACCCCATCGGAGCCCGAGAAGCCGCGCCCGCTTCCCCGAGGAACCGTCGCGGCCGCGGCAGCATGTTTGCGGGGACGCCCGCGGCCCCTCTTCGGCGGCGGCGAGACCAGCTCCTTCACACCCTTGCCCTCTCTGCGAGGGAGGACTTCCTCAGCGGCGCCATGGAAATCTTGGGGCGAAGGGGAACAAAGGAAGGAGAGAGGATGGTGGCGCTGGATTGGAGATGGCCTGGGGGCTCCCCCCGGGCCTCATTTATAGGGGGAGGAAGGCCAACCATCGATTGGTCATGGCCATGATGGCCTGGGGGCTCCCCCTGGGCTGCCTCGGGAGGAGGTAGTGATGCAAGCCATGACGAACCATGCCAGCGGGCACATCTTCCATATCGGTGCAAAGGAGACCGCACAGGCGCAAGTTCTCGAGGGGCGAGACAAAGGTTTCCCCTTTGGTGCAACAAGAGCGAAGACCGCAAGGACGGCATGAAGGATGTCATCGCTGAGCCCACCACCGCGTCACCGCCTGCCCTCTTTGTAGGCGAAGACCGCCTTTTGTCAGGATAGGAGCGTCCTTGTGTTCCTGCTCAAATGGCCGTTGTGGGATTCCCTTCTCGCCTAAACATTCCGGGGGAAGAGGACCCTGGCCATCTATATAAGTAGCTAGGATTCCTAGCATAGGGGGGACGAACCCATGGATGGACCAACCCATTGAGACTTAGCATAGCAAAGGAGCAAGAACATCTGCCTCCTCACCCCCCTTGAGCTCGCCTCCTGAGCTCAGGAAACCACTGTACTTGTTCATATTCGAGCCCTCGCGAGGCCAATCCACTAAAGCAGGAAGTAGGGCTTTACACCGCAAGGTGGCCTGAACCTGGGTAAAGTCTTGTGTGTTCTACTTGCTTGCTTGCATTCCATTCCCACCACCAGGAGAAGAGCGAGGCGCTAGGTAGACGTGTAGTGGGAGAGATCTTTGTCACGCCCCTGTGTTTGAATCTCAAGGGTTTTGCGGAGCCCGAAATCCGACACCACCAGCTACATCTTCGCACGCAAGGAAGTGCGTCCGGGCAAAAAAACAAAACGATTCCCCCCTGACTGCTGGAACCCAGCAGTTACACCTTCGCACGCAAGGAAGTGCGTCCGGGCAAAAAAAACAAAACGATTCGCCCCCTGACTGCTGGGACCCACCAGCTACATCTTCGCAGCCAAGGAAGTGCCTGATAGTCGGGACCCACCTGGTCGAAGCGTACGTAGCGTTGTCATTCTGGTCGCGAACGTGTACGTACATATATATACTGGTCGATGTAGAGGCGTGCACGTGTCATAGTAGAGGCGCGTACGTGTCGTAGTAGAGGCGCGCACATAGCATGTACACGTACGTACAACGGCCAGGGTGCAAGAAAGAAAATACGGCCACGTACGTACATACGGGCAGGATCTCGAACGCCTACTCGCGCATACGTATGACCAGGGCTCGTGTACGTGGTTGGGTCGGAACGGAGAAACATCGTCGTCGTCATGTTCATGGGGAGGCAACGAAATGTGTCTTGTTCATGGGGAGGCAACGAAATGTGTCTTGTTCATGGGGAGGCAACGAAATGCGTCGTGTTCATCGAGAGGCAACGGAACGCATGGGAGCCAACCGGCTGGGTCAGAACGGAATGCGTGGTTGTGTTCATCGGGAGGGCTTGGACGGAACAAGCGATAGAAACAAGGCCTGGCGTACCACAAAATGGAGGAAACGGCCTTGTGTTCGACCGGCCATGTTCGAAACGGGATCCTGTTCATCGGGAGGGGTCTGGCGTACCGCAAAACGGAGGAAACAGACCTCCTACGGTAGAAACGGGGGTCCAGTTGATCGGGAGGGGTGTGGTGTACCGCAAAACGGAGGAAACGGACTTGTGTTGGAGCGCTACGGTCGAAACGGGGGTCCTGTTCATCGGGAGGGGTGTGGCGTACCGCAAAACGGACGAAACGGACTTGTGTTGGAGCCCTACAGTCGAAACGGGGGTCCTGTTCATCGGGAGGGGTGTGGCATACCGCAAAATGGGACTCCACGGGATACTGTTCATCTCCACCGTCGACCTCCTCCAGCCTCCACGGGCTATCGTTGACCTCCTCCAGCCTCCACAGGCTCCTGTTCATCTAGCCTCCACCACACGCTACTCCACCAGCTACTGTTCAACCACCCCTCCATGGGCACCCCTCCACCGTCTACTGTTCATCCAGCCCTCCACACCACGGGGTCCTGTTCAACCACCCCTCCACGGGCACCCCTCCACCGTCTACTGTTCATCCTGCCCTCCACACCACGGGGTCCTGTTCATCCAGAGGCAATGCCACCGCTCACTGTTCATCCACCCCCCCGCAATGCTCACTGTTCATCCAATCGACCGGCTTCAGTTAGCAGCAGTAGTGAAGAAATCGCTCGATCGGGTTCAGTTAACTGCCATCGATCGGTCGCTCGGGTTTAGTAACGCGTAGCCTGTAGTGCAACCGCTCGGGTTCAGTTAGAGCCCAACGCCTCGCTCGGGTTCAGTTAGAGCCAATGCCTCGCACACATGCACGTACGTGTATGAGAAAAACGCGCATCGCTCGGACCCGACCTCCCACCGTAACCGGGAACTCCCCAAAATTTTCCTCGCCCTCGCTTCTACCATGGTTTTTTCCATCATGGACGACCCAAAGAATGTCATGCAGCTGCGTCTCCAGCCCGCCCAGGACGAAAAGCCCATTTTCTGTCATGATTTTTTGTCATAGAAGTAGGAGCCCACCACATCTATGATGATACTGGGTTTTGACACAATTATCGTCATAGAAGTGTCATATGTATGACAGAAAAAAAATTGTTTGGCCCAAAATGTCACGGATGTGTCTTTTTTTGTAGTGTTTCCTTTTTGTTTTCGTATTTGTTCCCATTATATTTCTGGAATATGGAGATTTATGGGGTAATTACGGGTGGGGGCTTCCAATACTATCAGATATCAACTTTTAACTCGGTTTGCGCAATTAGTTCTTGATAATCATTATATTCTTTGCAGGTATGGCTTGTCCTTTTTGCCGTATGCCGGGTGGCCCGTGTTCGTCTATTGATTCTTCTGTAGATGTGTTCACTGTGGTTCTGGATCGACGTTGTTCTAGTCGTGTTGTAAGAATAACATTTTATAGTTGATCAATTTTTTGCACACATACTTATTTTCTTTTGGTGTTGTTGTTGATATTTTGAATGGGAATTATTCTAGGTCTTTTTTTATTATGATCATTCATTTTGCAGTAGTTCCGTGTAGTGTTAGAGCTCATCTTGCTCGTTACATCGAGAAGGGTAAGGCTTTAGCCATAAGGAGGGATGACAAAGATATTGATCTTGCTCTTCACTCTAGTGAGGGTTATTTGTATGGTGTTCTGTTTAGTCATGGTCGGGTGAGCAGCAAATTCCATGGTTCTTCATGTGAACATTTGGTCAGTGATTATGGTCTTCGTCATCATGATAGAATGATCGTCCGGCTTGAGCAGTATGGAACGTTGATTGGTGTAGAGTTTTATCGGGGTGTAGATATGTTGTCTCCTTTACCTTCTGTTGGTAAGGTTTATTTTTAAGCAAGTGTTTAGATTGTTTCATTTCACATGATTTTTCCGTTCCCTTGAACCTGTGTAATTTTATTTTGTAGCTCTTGATGGTTTGAGCGACTCCGAGAAGGAACTTGTTGGGAGTTGTTTTTACACTCGTGGTGTTGATCTCAATTATCAGCAAATGTATTTCATGTTGTATCAACTCTTTGATGATGAGTACATACTCTGTTCTCCTTTTGTTCACAATATTAATTCCATGAATGTTAATGGTCATCCAATGGCCAGATTTATTTTCCACTATTTTTCTTTGTTTCTGTTTATTTTATTATTATTATTTCTTCTATTTATAGTTCTTAATTTTTGTTCTATTTCTAATAGCTTGATGTTTTTGTCAGGTTATTCCTAGATGGTTGTGAGTAGTTTGAAGGAGTTTGTGACATTTCTCGGGACTAACGTTTTAACTCTTGAAGTTACTTTGGAATCTCGTGATGATGATATATATGTGAGCACTGCTTGCTCCTACTTCATTGGCTTGGGTAATAGAATGGTGTTCAAAAAGGAAGGATTCAGTGATTTTCTCCAGGCATCATCTATTGAAGTAAACAACTTGGTGCTCATTACTGTCAAAGAGCGTGATGGGAGGCTTGTTGTTATCTTCAATCTTCTGCCGCAGTGATGTTAGTTATAGCCTTTGAACAGAATGGATTTTGTTTAAAAATCTATGCTGCAGTGTAATGTTATTTATATATATATAACCGATATGAACCTAATTGTTGATTGTTGTACTTCGTTTGTAGAAGAGGCAGGGTTGTGCATCTCTTTTCATATGTTTTTTGGACGGATGTTAGTTCAATGGAGGCATAGTTATACATAAATTAGAGGCACGTGTGTGCCTTTGTTTTTTGTATGTTTCATCTGACATGGGTTGTAGAGAGAGGAACGTATGTGCAACAGCAAAGAGGCACGGGCGATCACGCGTGAGGAGCATGTAGAGTCAAGGCGTGTGTTACACGAGGCACGGGTGTGTAGACACTAGAGTCACATGAGTTAAGCCTCTATAGGCAGGAGGCACAGGCATAGGTTGGTGGCATACGGCTGTACTGAGAGGAACGTGTGTGCAACACCAAAGTTGCAGGGGCGATCACGCGTGCGGAGCACGTAGAGTCACGACGGATTTCATTTGAGGCACGTGGATTGAGTCACTGGAGGCACGGAATTGAAGTCAGTACATGCATGGAAGTGAAGTCAGTACAAGCAGGGTTGTGTGGCTTCTCGAGGCACGGGTATCAACCCTCTTGGTGTACAAAAGGTGTAAAGTTCCTAGAGGCACGGAAGTATGGCACCAGAGGCATCGGTCCGAATACTTGGTTAGAGAGGCTCGGTTGTGGATGCACATGTGTGAAGTCTCTAGGGCCACGGGCGTGTGGCACCACAGGCATGGGTTCGAATAGACAATTAGAGAGACACGACTGTACATAGGTCAGTTGCACACAGCAGTGCAGTTTTGTGGCATCCTGCAGGACGTCTGTATGGAGAGGAACCAATGTGCAATATCAAGAAGGTTCTCAATGCACACACCAATGTTTGATGTCAAATGGTTGTTGTGTGATTTAAAAAAATCAATGTGGTTAAACTCTCAAAGTGATTGTCCCTTGCCTCTGTGTACTGAATGTTCTTCTGCAATATTTATGAATTGTTCACGCCAATCTTGAATAAGCATTTTACAGAAAGTTAACAACGATGCAATCACATATTCTTGCCATGCACGATCCATCTTGTAGAAGATAAGTATGAAAATTATAATACAATATCATGCGACATATTTGTCCTGCTATAATCATAGATACAACATATGTTTGCTCAATAGGAGATAACTTACTAATTGCATTTAGACATGCAAAACGTACTATGCATTTGTACATGAGCGCACCACTTTGTTCAACGTAAAACAGTAATACAGTACACACAACATCTTTGACCAATAACAATCATAGTTACAACATAGGTTCATTCAATCTAAATTATCAAACTACTAGGTACTACTAGTTTAATGTAGACATCCATTTTCTCGCAATTGACCATGTTGTGGGAATGAGTCTGACAGCAAGAGTAGGGGGTACGTAGGAGGAGGCAGGATCGTAAATACGGCGAGGTTGTACACACGAGTTTACGACTTCAAGCCCCTCTCGGAGGAGGTAACAGCCCTACGTCTCGGTGCCGCAGAGGCTGGTCGACTGTATATGCATGAAAGTTACAGGGGGTGCAAACCCTTGTGCCAGAGGAGGGGGTGGCTTATATAGAGTGCGCCAAGTGACGTCTACTACACAACCTTCTTCTTGTAGACGTTGTTGGGCCTCTAAGTGCAGAGGTTTGCAGGACAGTAGTAAAATTCGCTCAAGTGGATGACCTAAGGTTTATCAATCCATGGGAGGCGTAGGATGAAGATGGTCTCTCTCAAGCAACCCTGCAAACAAATAACAAAAAGAGTCTCTTGTGTCCCCAACACACCCAATACAATGGTAATTGGTATAGGTGCACTAGTTCGGCGAAGAGATGGTGATACAAGTGAAATATGGATGGTAGATATAGGTTTTTGTAATCTGAAAATATAAAAACAGCAAGGTAACTAATGATAGAAGTGAGCGTAAACGGTATTGCAATGCTTCAAAACAAGGCCTAAGGTTCATACTTTCACTAGTGCAAGTTCTCTCAACAATAATAACATAAGTGGATCATATAACTATCCCTCAACATGCAACAAAGAGTCAGTCCAAAGTCACTAATAGCGGAGAACAAACGAAGAGATTATTGTAGGGTACGAAACCGCCTCAAAGTTATCCTTTCTGATCGATCTATTCAAGAGTCCGTAGTAAATTAACATGAAGCTATTCTTTCCATTCAATCTATCATAGAGTTCGTACTAGAATAACACCTTAAGACACAAATCAACCAAAACCCTAATGTAACCTAGATACTCCAATGTCACCTCAAGTATCCATGGGTATGATTATACGATATGCATCACACTCTCTCAGATTCATCTATTCAACCAGCACAAAGAACTTCAAAGAGTGCCCCAAAGTTTCTACCGGAGAGTCAAGACGAAAACGTGTGCCAACCCCTATGCATAAGTTCACAATGTTACAGAACCCGCTAGTTGATCACCAAAACATACATCAAGTAGATCACGTGAATATCCCATTGTCACCACAGATAAGCACAAGCAAGACATACATCAAGTGTTCTCAAATCCTTAAAGACTCAATCCGATAAGATAACTTCGAAGGGAAAATTCAATCCATTACAAGAGAGTAGAGGGGGAGAAACATCATAAGATCCAACTATAATAGCAAAGCTCGCGATACATCAAGATCGTGCCGAATCAGGAACATGAGCACTACGACGCTACGGCCGGAGGAGTAAACTGTGGAGGCGGCACCGCACACGGCTAAGAGAATAATTGTTGTGTTATGGGGTGCCCCTTGCCCCCATATATAAAGGAGGGGAGGAGGAGGCCAGCCACCAAGGGGGCGTGCCAAGGGGGGGGTGTCCTACTAGGACTCCACTCCTAGTAGGATTCACCCCCCTCCTTTTCCTTTCTCATCGAAGGGGGAAAAGGAAGGAGAGGGAGAGGGCGAGGGAAAGAGGGCCGCGCACCCTCCTCCTTATCCAATTCACACTCCCTTGGAGGGGGGGGGGCGCCACCCCTTGCGGGCTCCCCTCTCTCTCCCCCAAGGCCCATGTAGGCCCAATACTTTCCCGGGGGGTTCCAGTAACCCCTCGGCACTCCAAAATATACCAGAACCATTCCAAAACCATTGCGGTGTCCGAATATCATTGTCCCATATATCAATCTTTACCTCTCGACCATCTCGAGACTCCTCTTCATGTACGTGATCTCATTCGGGACTTCGAACAATCTTCGGTCACCAAAACACATAACTCATAATACAAATCGTCATCAAACGTTAAGCGTGTAGACCCTACGGGTTCGAGAACTATGTAGACATGACCAAGACACATCTCCGGTCAATAACTGAAATCACAAGTGCTCCCTGGGTGATTTTGGTAATTAATGTCAACATATCTCTTGTTGGACTAATACTTTTATCTAGTGTATTTTAGATAAGTCCAACAGTGGAGTGGAATAGACCAGAGGATGTGGAACCCCTTCAAGATGCTCAGGACAAAGGATTGGCTCAAGCTCTAAAGCTCAGGACTCTACATTTTCTATTTGAGTGATCCAAGGTCACAGTGAGTCTATAGGAAAGCCAATACTATTAAAAGGGGATGAGGTGCTGCTTAATGGCTTGCTTGCTCAAAATGCTTAGTGATATGCTCCAAAGCCCTCAACCACTTTCTCATATCCACATATGTCCCAAACCAAAAGTCAAACTCGGCCCCACCGATTTGATCCATCAGGCGCCACCGAGTTCATTTGAGATAGCCACTGCCAGAAACCCTAATCAATTCGGTCTCACCGATGGGATCTCAGTCTCACCGAGATGGGGTTGCAAACTCTCTGTTTCCCTTCGTAACGTTTCGGTCTAACTGAGATGAGCGGTCGGTCCCACCGAGTCTGCAATGCAAACTCTCTATTTCCTTTTCTTAATGCTACGGTCCCACTGAGACGAGCGAATCGGTCCCACTGAGTTTTCCTAACCAACTCTCTGGTTAGCTTATTACCAAAGTCAGTCCAACCGAGTTTGTGTAATCGGTCAAACCGAGATTACGTTATGCCCTAACCCTAATGATATCGGTCCAACCGAGTTTACATGTTGGTCCCACCGAAATTGTCTAACGGTCACATTATGTACTGAATCGGTCCGACCGAGTTTTCTGATTCGGTCCCAGCGAGTTTGGTTTATTATGTGTAACGGTTAGATTTTGTGTGGAGGCTATATATTACCCCTCCACCCTCTCCTCATTCGTGAGGAAAGCCATCAGAACATGCCTACACTTCCATCATTCATTTTCTGAGAGAGAACCACCTACTCATGTGTTGATGCCAAGATATTCCAATCCAACCATATGAATCTTGATCTCTAGCCTTCCCCAAGTTGCTTTCCACTCAAATCTTCTTTCCACCAAATCCAATCCTATGAGAGAGAGTTGAGTGTTGGGGAGACTATCATTTGAAGCACAAGAGTAAGGAGTTCATAATCAACAAACCATATATTACCTTTTGGAGAGTGGTGTCTCCTAGATTGGTTAGGTGTCACTTGGGAGCCTCCGACAAGATTGTGGAGTTGAACCAAGGAGTTTGTAAGGGCAAGGAGATCGCATACTTCATGAAGATCTATCCTAGTGAGGCAAGTCCTTCGTGGGCGATGGCCATGGTGGGATAGATAAGGTTGCTTCTTCATGGACCCTTCGTGGCTGGAGCCCTCCGTGGAGTCACGCAACCGTTACCCTTCGTGGGTTGAAGTCTCCATCAACATGAATGTACGATAGCACCACATACCGGAACCATGCCAAAAACATCCGTGTCTCCAGTTGCGTTTGCACACTCCAATCCCATATCTTTACTTTCTTGCAAGTTGCATGCTTTACTTTCCGCTGCCCATATACTCTTTGCATGCTTGCTTGATATGTATCATGAATGGTTAAACTTGTGCTTAAACTCCACCCAAACTTGAAAAACTTAAAAACTGCCAACTTTGTTTGTTAAGGGTCTATTCACCCCCCTCTAGACACCTCTTCTCGATCCTTTCAATTGGTATCAGAGCTTTGGTCTCCATTGCTTTGGTTTAAACACCATTGGAGGAAGATGGATGAGTCTACTTTGGGGAGTCTTAGACATAGAGTGCCTATACTTGATGGAGAATACTTTCATGAGTGAAAAATGAGATGCTTGTGATCTTCAATGAATATAATTTGAATAAGTACATTACTAGCCCTTGTGCACCTCATGTTGATCCTATGCATCCTACTCTTGATGAGTCCATTGACATGATTCGCAATCTTAGGACTGTTAATCTTATCACTAGAGGTTTGCCTAGAAACTTGATTGGTTGCTTGCCTACTCTTAAGTGTGCCTACACTATATGGAGATTTCTCGAGGAACAGTTTCCAAATTATCCCTTGCAAAATCTAGATGAGATTCTTCATAAGTCTATTGCCTTGAGTAAGATGAATTCCAATGATCCTAAGTTTAGTGATTGTCTATTTGAGCTTACAAATCTTATGTATGCCAAAGGAGATGTTGGAATTATTAGCAATATTATTTCCGAAGCTATTAGAATTCATAAAGATGACCATTGTCAAAATCAGTTATCTAATGAGTCACCCTCTCTAGGAATTGATCCACCGCATGACGATGTTGAACATGGATACTATGATGAGGATGATGATAGTGACTACGATTTTGATGATGCAATGAGACACTTTGGTCTTACGGCAAATCTTCGGGGATACATGGCAGGAGGAATGGAATGGGTCCTTGATAGTGGATGTACCGGTCACATGACCAGAGATAAAGATATGTTTCGTGAGCTTGCTGAAAACGACGACTCTCGAAAGTATGTCACTTTTGGTGATAACTCAAAGGGTAAGGTGGTTGGCCTCGGTAAGGTGGCCATCTCACATGATAGCTCCATAAAAAATGTCATGCTCGTTGAATCTCTTGGCAATAATCTGCTTTCTGTTTCTAGACTAGCTGACTTTGGTTTCAATGTCCTATTTACCAAAGTAGATTGCCAAGTGTTTCATAGAGATAATCATAAAATGGTCTTTACCGGTATATGAAAAGGTGATCTATACATTGTTGATTTCACTAAAAAGGCTCAACCTAGAACTTGCTTAATTGCTAAATCTTCTAAAGGCTGGTTGTGGCATAGATGGTTAGGTCATGTGGGCATGTGAAACCTTGACAAGCTTATTAAAGGTGATCATATCCTTGGTGTTAAAGATGTAATATAAGGATATACTTTGCAGCGCTTGCCAAACAGGAAAACAGGTTGGAGGAAGCCATCCCATGAAGAACATCATGACCACAAGGAGACCGCTCAAGCTACTTCATATGAATCTTTTTGATCCCAACACTTACAAAAGTTTCGGTGGAAACTCATTTGGTCTAGTTATTGTTGATGATTTTCCAAGATTTACGTGGGTGTTTTTTCTCGATGAGAAATCACAGGTCCAAAAGATCTTCAAAAACTTCGCTAGGAAGGCCCAAAATCAATTTGAAGTGAAGATCAAGAAGGTTCGCAGCGACAACGGAACGGAGTTCAAGAACGCCAATGTGGACACCTTTCTTGACGAAGAAGGCATTTCACATGAGTTCTCGGCTATGACACACCTCAACAAAAATGGAGTTGTTGAGAGGAAGAACCGGACGCTCATCAAAATGGCAAGAACGATGCTTGATGAGTACAAGACGCCAAAGCACTTTTGGGCGGAAGCGATTGAGACAGCTAAGCGATTGAGACAGCTTGTCATGCGACAAATCGCTTGTATCTTCGCAAGCTACTCGATAAGACGACATACGAGCTCCTCACCGGTAACAAACCCCAAGTTGGATACTTTCGAGTATTCATCTCAAAGTGCTACATTCTTGATAAGCATCGTCGTTCTAAATTTGCTCCTAAATCTCATGAGGGTTTCCTACTTGGTTACGGCTCAAACTCTCACACTTACCGTGTCTACAACAATTTCACCCAAAAGGTTGAAGAGATGGTAGATGTGAAGTTTTATGAATCTAACGGCTCGCAATTAGAGCAATTGCCAATTGATGTAGGAGATAAAGATCATCCGGAAGCAATCCAAGACTTGTCTATTGGCAAGGTTCGTCCAACGGAGGTGAAGGAGAGTACCTCGTCCGTCCAACTAGAAGCTTCTACCTCACAACAAGGTGAATCAAGAGTTGATATGGAAGCATCCACAAGCGGGTGATGTCTACTACGTAACCTTCTCCTTGTAGATGTTGTTGGGCCTCCAAGCGCAGAGGTTTGTAGGACAGTAGAAAATTTCCCTCAAGTGGATGAACTAAGGTTTATCAATCCATGGGAGGCGTAGGATGAAGATGGTCTCTCTCAAGCAACCCTGCAACCAAATAACAAAGAGTCTCTTGTGTCCCCAACACACCCAATACAATGGTAAATTGTATAGGTGCACTAGTTTGGCGAAGAGATGGTGATACAGGTGCAATATGGATAGTAGATATAGGTTTTTGTAATCTGAAAATATAAAAACAGCAAGCTAACAAGTGGTAAAAGTGAGCGTAAACAGTATTGCAATGGTAGGAAACAAGGCCTAGGGTTCATACTTTCACTAGTGCAAGTTATCTCAACAATAATAACATAATTGGATCATATAACTATCCCTCAACATGAAACAAAGAGTCACTCCAAAGTCACTAATAGCGGAGAAAAACGAAGATATTATGGTAGGGTACGAAACCACCTCCAAGTTATTCTTTCTACTCGATCTATTCAAGAGTCCGTAGTAAAATAAAACGAAGCTATTCTTTCCATTCAATCTATCATAGAGTTCGTACTAGAATAACACCTTAAGACACAAATCAACAAAAACCCTAATGTCACCTAGATACTCCATTGTCACCTCCAGTATCCGTGGGCATGATTATACGATATGCATCACACAATCTCAGATTCATCTATTCAACCGACACAAAGTACTTCAAAGAGTGCCCCAAAGTTTCTATCGGAGAGTCAAGACGAAAACGTGTGCCAACCCCTATGCATAGGTTCATGGGCGGAACCCGCAAGTTGATCACCAAAACATACATCAAGTGAATCACGTGATATCCCATTGTCACCACAGATACGCACGGCAAGACATACATCAAGTGTTCTAAAATCCTTAAAGACTCAATCCGATAAGACAACTTCAAAGGGAAAACTCAATCCATTACAAGAGAGTAGAGGGGGAGAAACATCATAAGATCCAACTATAATAGCAAAGCCCGTGATACATCAAGATCATATCACCTCAAGAACACGAGAGAGAGATCAAACACATAGCAACTGGTACATACCCTCAGCCCCGAGGGTGAACTACTCCCTCCTCGTCATGGAGAGCGCCGGGATGATGAAGATGGAAAACGGTGAGGGATCCCCCCTCCGGCAGGGTGCCAGAACAGGGTCCCGATTGATTTTGGTGGCTACACAGTCTTGCGGCGGCGGAACTCCCGATCTATTATTTCCCTCGAAGTTTTTAGGGTATATGGATATATATAGGCGAAAGAAGTCGGTCAGGGGAGCCACGAGGGCCCCGCGAGGGTGGAGGGCGCGCCCAGGGGGTGGGGGCCCCCCTGCCTCATGCCTTCCTCGTTGCTTCCCTTACGTACACTCCAAGTCTTCTGGATTGCTTCTGTTCAAACAATAACTCTCCCGAAGGTTTCATTCCGTTTGGATTCCGTTTGATATTCCTTTTCTACGAAACACTGAAACAAGGAGAAAAATAGAAACTGGCATTGGGCTCTGGGTTAATAAGTTAGTCCCAAAAATAATATAAAAGTGTTTAATAAGGCCCATAAACATCCAAAACAGATAATATAATAGCATGGAACAATCAAAAATTATAGATACGTTGGAGACGTATCAGCATCCCCAAGCTTAATTCCTGCTTGTCCTCGAGTAGGTAAATGATAAAAACAGAATTTTTGATGTGGAATGCTACCTAACATATTTATCAATGTAATCTTGTTTATTGTGGCAAGAATATTCAGATCCATAAGATTCAAGACAAAAGTTTAATATTGACATCAAAACAATAATACTTCAAGCATACTAACAAAGCAATCATGTCTTCTCAAAATAACATGGCCAAAGCAAGCTATCCCTACAAAATCATATAGTCTGGCTATGCTCTATCTTCATCACACAAAGTATTTAAATCATGCACAACCCCGATGACAAGCCAAGCAATTGTTTCATACTTTTGATGTTCTCAAACTTTTTCAATCTTCACGCAATACATGAGCGCCAGCCATGGACATAGCACTATAGGTGGAATAGAATGATGGTTGTGGAGAAGACAAAAAGGAGAAGATAGTCTCACATCAACTAGGCGTATCAACGTGCTATGGAGATGCCCATCAATAGATATCAATGTGAGCGAGTAGGGATTGCCATGCAACGGATGCACTAGAGCTATAAGTATATGAAAGCTCAACAAAAGAAACTAAGTGGGTGTTGTTCGCACACGAACACGTCACCGTGTACCTCTGACGCCGAGGGTGATGCACCGCAGCTCACGTCGAAGCAGACCCGTCCGGAAGCGCGGTACGCAGGCAATCCGGCGGGCGCTTTTGAAGACCCGAAATCCTACACGCCCGGGAGGGACCCCGTCAGGGTGTGCGGCGGCTATGGGCTGCCCTAGGTCGACCTGATCGCCCCTAGGGCCTCGAGGTTCGCTGCCCTGCAACAAGAAGAACAAACGAAGAACGAGAAAGAAGAAGAACTAGGGTTAAGGAAAAAGGATAAAAGATGAAAAGTGGTAGATGATTTGTTCGATTGTGTGTTGTGTTCAATCGGCCGTCACCCCTTAGATATATAAGAGGCAGCTGGACTTCCCGTGCAAGGAAAAGACTTGGATTCACGTCCAAAACCCTAGTAAAATTCGGATTGGTTTTGTCCGAACTTTCCAAAACTGTTTGGTTCAAACTGGCTGCACCTGGCGGGTCCTTTTTGTGGTGGTGAACGACCTCAGATGGAAACGAGCCCAAAAGCAATTTTGACCGTTTCGACGAGACGAACAACTTTCATGTTGAATGTTTTTTGATTCGACGTCATCTTGGAGGCCTAATTGCCCCCGCAATCATCAGATTCGTATAGATACACAATTTCAGTTTGGACCGGACTGTCCGCTTGACCGGACCAGACTGTCCGGTCACAACAGAAAATTTTGACGTGTTTCTCGCCCCAGACCGGACAGTCTGGTCCCATTTACCGGACAGTCCGGTAGCAACATGAGGTTTTGGGCGTCTGGTCATCTCCATCATTTTTTGCAACATGGCGCTGCTTTGGCTCTAACTTTTGCATAGAACTCGGATTTGGATGATTTTTATATCAAAATCGATCGTTTCGACGAGATTAAGGCAATCAGTGTAGATCACTTTTCCATACGAGGCAGTCTTGAGGGCGTAATCAGCCGAATAGTGTTTTGGATGCGAAATCTCAGAACTTCGAACATAACTTCGGCCTTAGAGATGCGACCGGATGGCTATTGCCCAAATATCAAAGTTTTTCCTTTTGACGATACGGAACTTTCTCACTATGAGCACTTTTCAATTTGAGGTCTTCTTAATTGTGCTTTTGACCATGCCAAAATCTAGTGTCAACACATGCCCCCCTGTTTTTCGGCAGAGCTTGTGTGCCAAAAAATAACTTGCGCATAGCTTGTTCTAAGGACGATGTCAACACTTCATCGGCTATTTTGCATGTTCTTAGGACGATAAGTATATATCTGCCATTGCTTGTTTGAACCTCTTGATGCAAACTTGGGTGAAAACTTCTCTGCTTCTATAACAATCCGGTGATAAGGTTCCATAGATCAAAACCATCCTTAGAACCATATTGTTCTCCCTTTCACGAGGATTTTGCAGATAATCACGAATGAACTTCCTCCAATCCTTACTTCATCTGCATAAAAGTTTCATTAGTGGTAGAGGTGGTGAGCTCCAATTCGGCCTTACCTATGTTGGCAAAAATAAGCATCGACTATTGATAGATGTGCAATACACCATGACGGACATGGTAGCTGGATGCTTGCTATGCCAACTCTCTCCAATTGTCATGTCTAAATATATGAACAATTTTAATGCAACCCAAGGTAAAATTTGAATCTAGACATACCCCA
This sequence comes from Triticum urartu, assembly GCF_003073215.2. Lineage (NCBI taxonomy): Eukaryota > Viridiplantae > Streptophyta > Magnoliopsida > Poales > Poaceae > Triticum > Triticum urartu. The sequence continues at coordinate 305,514,776 of NC_053026.1, forward strand.
AGATAAACTATAAGTGATTCTTCAAAACATTGATAACCCTTGGATATTTGTTGCACTACTCATAACGAATCACCGGAAGCCTCGATATGTATAGCACCTATAGCAAGTAAAAAGTCAATCCGAATAACAATGCATATTCGGCCTTGATTAATCGTGCATAAAAATATTCTAAGCGGCATGAGGCTTCAAAAATAGTACCATAAAGAGATATATAAACAACACCAACACTTTGGCCATTGCTATGAATTGAACCATCAAAACATAATCTCCATAGTACTAGAGAGACAAGGCTAATATTAATATTATGCATGACATTAATCCGACGTTAAGTAATAAAATCAGCTATGATTTGGCCTTTTATAGATCTCAAAGATGCATAAGCCAAATCATATCCAAACAAAGTATAAGCCCACTAACCAATTCTGCAGCTATGAATTGGTCTATGCAGCATATATTCAATGACATCGGTCATGATGTCTCAACTCCATTCAATCATAATATGGGCATACATATAAATTTTCATGAGCACGTAGCTTGTCTCGCTCTCCAATTGAACTAAGGACGATGTTAGAATACTACACCGGCCATGCATTGACATACTCTTAGGACGATAGATAAATATCGACCATTACCATCTAAACTTCATTCAAAGCACATATAGCCGAAATAAATAAATGAAATGACAAATCAAGTATTTCAGCCCTTTGGATCAGCAACAAACTTGTAGCTAATCAAATGTATAGTAACTTGGTAATACCCTTTCATGACGTAAGAAATTATATTGCATCCATGGATTAAAATAAGCCCATTGAGGGTTACCAATCATACCTGATGACGAATTCCATGACATAGGCGTTAATGGCATAGTTGAAGAACATGGAGAATGTGTAGACCAAAGATATTGAAACCTTCGGCTTGGTCCTTCATAGTTTTCACTCTTTTCCTTCTTCACCTTTGCCGCACTTCTTGTAATGGAAGCTTGCACATAATTCTTATTTTGAGCACTTCCTTTGGGAACCCATGCCATGTTCCTTTCTTCAAGTTCTTGTGCACTAAGTTTTTGTAATTTCTTCTTTTGCCAATATGATAAGCCGAGCAGGCATCTCGGCTGTGATTCTGTTTTGACCAATGGCAATTCCTTTTTGGCCTTGTGCACTCTCAACTTCTTTTCTTCAGATTTCGCACTTCGACTCTCAATAATTGGTTGCTTTGTCTCATTGTCTTTAGTAGCCAATGTCAACACATTAATTGGCTCTTTTTCGTTTGAGATCAAATCTGAAGTTGCACTCTTGCAACCATCTCTTTTAACACGGTAAACTTGCTTGACCACCTCTTTCTTCTTCCTTGAGCTCTGGACCGATTCCTTATGATTGAAACGGTCTTTAACATGTGATTGTTCAAATGTTGATCTTCTTGAAGCTGCATAATATTGGTGAGATGGTCTAAAATAAGATGGAGAATGTGCCCTTGTACCATGCTTGTCCCATGATGGATATGGATCTATATGAGCATAGGGAGGCATCCACGACATTGGCATTGGCGGTCCAAAATAAGGATATGAATATGTTGCATTAAAATCCTCACTTTGCCAACACCAACCCTCATATTTGCACCTTGGGGGTGACCTTGGTTTCTTTGCATGATTTGGCTGATAAGCATTCTTCTCTTCACTCTTCTTTTGATATTTATCCAATAGTTCAGCGGATGTGATTTTTGATCTCTTACACTTGAGCTTATTTCAGCCTTTGTTTTCTTTTGGTTTGCTTTCATCGATCATTGAATTTGCTTGCTGCCGCCCCAGTCCTTGGCGTCTCCATTGTAGCTTCGATGGAATTCTCGCCCTCAAGATTATGTTCATTATGCTCTTCAACAACTTCTTTATTTGGAAGCTTAATCCCATCACCTGTAGTTTTTACCTTCTCTTTAAGTGGATCGGCTTGAAGCAGCCGATGCAAAAACTTTCTGCCATCGGGACCAATCGGACTAGACTGGTCATCTCTTGGTGTCTTAACGAATTTCAATCGTCCTTTATCAATGGCCGATTTAACTATTTGACGGAACATGTTGCAATCCTCAAAAGTATGCTTGAATGAATCATGCAACTTACAATATATTCGTCCTTGGATAGATGGTTCAACATGGTGATCAAGAAGTCTTATGTAATTATTTTTTAGCAATAAATCAAATATTTGATCACACATGCTTGAATTGAAGGTAAACTTCTTGTTTTCTAGCCGATCTTGCTGTGTGAACGGCTTTGGAGATAAGCAAACGAATGGTTCAGATTTGGAATCTCCCCATTAGGCTATGCATTGTGTTTTCCACTCTATCTTCGATGTCTTTGGATAAGATATTATATTAGCATCAATTTTCTCAATAGAATTTAACCTTGGCTTTAAATTTCTGAAACGAAGATATTTAAAACATACATGTCTCAGTTGAGACCAAGTGCAAGCCAAGTACGAAGTAAGCAAAGCTACCCAACTAGATATGAACTTTAGATAAAGCAATGGGGAAAGATTTGGCTGTAACAATAAGTCATTATCGGTCTTTATAAATGGCATAATGGGTTGACCGATATGTTCCATAACAATTTTATTGCCAACAAGTAAATTACCCTTCTTCATTGGTCTTTCAAAATTACTTATGAGAATATTTCTTATAGATTCATCAATAATGAAGTTGCGACCAAATATGAAAATATGTAAATTACTCGCTATGCATACCTTTTCAAATACGTTGGGAGAGCATGATGGTGGTGTGACTTGAACGATATCTAGCTTCGTCTTTGGATGACTCTCCAACGCCTTTTAATCATCTTTTTATTTATTCCGTGCATCATTACCTTGAAGATCCTTATCAGCCGAACTTTGTTTGGCTACTTGCTCTTGTCCTTGAGGCTTGTCAATTTCTACGGCACGGAACTCATAGGGCAGGAAGTAGATTCCATTAACTTCAGAAAAATCAAGCATGGTTGTTTTGCTATGCTTGCCATTCCCTTTCTCAATAATGCTTACCTCTTTGGATTTGATGGATTCAGAATATATACTACTTGATTCGTCTTTTTCGACCGAAGCACTTTCATGTTCCGAATCATCCTTCCTTTCATTGATACTACCAATTGGCAATGCTTCTTTTATCTGAGCCAATTCTTTTTCTATATGTTTCTGGCTGCGAGCGGCAAAGTTGGCTTTAAGTTTTTTTCTCAATTTCATCCCACTCCGGATATGATTGCCCCCTAATGTTTTTAGATTCTTTCGGCAATGACACATGTGTGTTGCCGAAATTTTGCAATAGTGTAGGGGGTGTATAATATGATGTAGTACTAGGTGAAGGCATATGCATTGTTATAAAACCATATTTTTGCTCGCCAATTTTATTAATTGGCAAAGATTCATCTTCTTGCAAAACTCTAGCTTTTATTGTGGCATAATCAGGAAATAGCCCATTTTCATGTTGTTCAAGGCAAAGAGCACTAATCCTCTTATTTTGGGCTAAACTCTTCAATGCAGCCACTACTACCTCATATTCTACAATATTGGACACAACCACTCCTGTAAAATTTTCATTTATTCGGCTATGACCAGGAAGGTCGGAAGTCGAATTATGAACATCTACAGTTGTGTATGGTGCTGAAAAATTATTGTCATGAGGGGTAGCATATGACGGTTGAGAATAACTGGCCGAATAGCTAGTAGTAGCATGGCCAATTCGCTCGTTCATCGGCATGGTTGGATTAGTATATTGCAAATTAGTTGCCGATGAATAAAAGGGCGAAACACTTTTTTGTATGCTATTGGAAATTTTAACATGAGGTGTTTCAAATTGATTAACCAAACCCATCATGTTGTTCATCGGCATATGGATTTATGGGGTTGCCGATGCATGAGAGTTAGGATACATATGTTGTATGTTACTAGTATCATAAGATGTTGAAACATGTAAATTACTTTGAATTGACCTATGCACGTAATTAGACGCATTATTGAAAAAACTAGGGCTGGCCGATAGAGTATAATCATTGAACGATCTAGTAACACCATATGAATTATTTGCATCTACAATAGGGAATTGGGTATTCATATTACCTTTGTAGATCGCAAACCCTAGATGACGATCTCTTCGTAGCAAGAACGGGCTGGAGACCGTTCAAAGCTTCGTTCCCCAGCGGAGTCGCCAAAAAGTGTGTTCGCACATGAACACGTCACCGTGTACCTCTGACGCCGAGAGTGATGCACCGTAGCTCATGTCGAAGGAGACCCGTCCGGAAGCGCGGTACGTAGGCAATCCGGCGGGCGCTTTTGAAGACCCGAAACCCCACACGCCCGGGAGGGACCCCGTCAGGGCGTGCGGCGGCTATGGGCTGCCCTAGGTCAACCTGATCGCCCCTAGGGCCTCGAGGTTCGCCGCCCTGCAACAAGAAGAACAGACGAAGAACGAGGAAGAAGAACTAGGGTTAAGGAAAAAGGATAAAAGATAAAAAGTGGTAGATGATTTGTTCGATTGTGTGTTGTGTTCAATCGGCCATCACCCCTTAGATATATAAGAGGTGGCTGGAATTCCCGTGCAAGGAAAAGGCATGGATTCACATCCAAAACCCTAGTAAAATTCGGATTGGTTTTGTCCGAACTTTCCAAAACTGTTCGGTTTAAACTGGCTGCACCTTGCGGGTCTTTTTTGTGGTGGTAAAAAATCTCGGATGGAAACGAGCCCAAAAGAAATCTTGACCGTTTCGACGAGACGAACAACTTTCATGTTGAACGTTTTCTGATTCAAGGTCATCTTGAAGGCCTAATTGACCCCGCAATCATCAGATTCGTAAAGATACACAATTTCAGTTTGCACCGGACTGTGCGCTTGACCGGACCAGACTGTCCGGTCACAACAGAAGGTTTTGACGTGTTTCTCATCCCAGACCGGACAGTCTGGTCCCAATTACCGGACAGTCCGGTAGCAACAGGAGGTTTTGGGCGTCCGGTCATCTCCATCATTTTTTGCAACATTGCACTGCTTTGGCTCTAACTTTTGCATACGAACTCGTATTTGGATGATTTTTATATCAAAATCAATCGTTTCGACGAGACGAAGGCAATCCGTGTAGATCACTTTTCCATAAGAGGCAGTCTTGAGGGCGTAATCAGCCGAATAGTATTCTGGATACGAAATCTCAGAACTTCGAACATAACTTCGGCCTTAGAGATGAGACAAGATGGCTATTGCCCAAATATCAAAGGTTTTCCTTTTGACGATATGGAACTTTATCACTATGATCACTTTTCAATTTGAGGTCTTCTTAATTGTGCTTTTGACCATGCCAAAAGGTGTCAACAGGTGTGCATCCAACTTGCTTGCTCACGAAGACCTACGGCATTTTGAGGAAGCCCATCATTGGAATATACAAGCCAAGTTCTATAATGTAAAATTTCCACTAGTATATGAAAGTGACAACATAGGAGACTCTCTATCATGAAGATCATGGTGCTACTTTGAAGCACAAGTGTGGTAAAAGGATAGTAGCATTGCCCCTTCTCTCTTTTTCTCTCAAATTTTTTTTGGGCCTTCTCTTTTTTTGGCCTCTTTTTTTATTTTCTTTTCTTTTTTTATTTGGGCTGCTTTGGCCTCTTTTATTTATTTTTCGTCTGGAGTCTCATCCCGACTTGTGGGGGAATCATAGTCTCCATCATCCTTTCCTCACTGGGACAATGCTCTAATAATGATGATCATCACACTTTTATTTACTTACAACTCAAGGATTACAACTCAATACTTAGAACAAGATATGACTCTATATGAATGCCTCCGGCGGTGTACCGAGATGTGCAATGAATCAAGAATGACATGTATGAAAGAATTATGAACGGTGGCTTTGCCACAAATATGATGTCAACTACATGATCATGCAAAGCAATATGACAATGATAGAGCGTTTCATAATAAAACGGAATGGTGGAAAGTTGCATGGCAATATATCTCGGAATGGCTATGGAAATGCCATAATAGGTAGGTATGGTGGCTGTTTTGAGGAAGGTATATGGTGGGTGTATGATACCGGCGAAAGGTGCGCGGTATTTAGAGAGGCTAGCAATGGTGGAAGGATGAGAGTGCGTATAATCCATGGACTCAACATTAGTCATAAAGAACTCACATACTTATTGCAAAAATCAATTAGTTATCGAAACAAAGTACTACGCGCATGCTCCTAGGGGTATAGATTGGTAAGAAAAGACCATCGCTCATCCCCGACCGCCACTCATAAGAAGCACAATTAATAAATAAATCATGCTTCGACTTCATCACATAACGGTTCACCATACGTGCATGCTGCTGGAAATCACAAACTTTAACACAAGTATCTCTCAAATTCACAACCAATCAACTAGTATGACTCTAATATCACCATCTTCATACCTCAAAACGATCATAAAGAATCGAACTTCTCATAGTATTCAATGTACTTTATATATGAAAGTTTTTATTATATCCCTCTTGGATGCCCATCATATTAGGACTAAATTCATAATCAAAGCAAATTAACATGCTGTTCTAAAGACTCTCAAAATAATATAAGTGAAGCATGAGAGTTCATATATTTCTACAAAATAAATCCACCACCGTGCTCTAAAAGATATAAGTGAAGCACTAGAGCAAACAACAAACTACTCCGAAAGATATAAGTGAAGATCAATGAGTAGTCGAATAATTATGCAACTATGTGAAGACTCTCTAAAATTTAAAAATTTCAGATCTTGGTATTTTATTCAAACAGCAAGCAAAACAAAAGAAAATAAAATGACGCTCCAAGCAAAACACATATCATGTGGTGAATAAAAATATAGCTCCAAGTAAAGTTACCGATGAACGAAGACGAAAGAGGGGATGCCATCCAGGGCATCCCCAAGCTTAGGCTCTTGGTTATCCTTGAATATTACCTTGGGGTACCTTGGTCACCCCCAAGCTTATGCACTTGCCATTCCTTATTCCATAGTCCATCGAATCTTTACCCAAAACTTGAAAACTTCATAACACAAAACTCAACAGAAAACTCGTAAGCTCCGTTAGTATAAGAAAATAAAACCACCACTTAGGTACTGTTGCGAACTCATTCTAAATTCATATTGGTGTAATATCTACTGTATTCCAACTTATCTATGGTTCATACCCTCCAATACTACTCATAGATTCATCAAAATAAGCAAACAACACATAGAAAACAGAATCTGTCAAAAACAGAACAGTCTATAGTAATCTGTACCATTCGAATACTTATGTAACTCCAACAATTCTTAAATAAATTGGTGGACCTGAGGAATTTTTCTAGTAATCATCTGCAAAAATAATCAACTAAATAGCACTCTCCAGTAAAAAGTTTTAACTAATCTCGTGAGCGCTAAAGTTTCTGTTTTTTACAGCAAGATCATAAAGACTTCACCCAAGTCTCCCCAAAGGTTCTACTTGGCACAAACACTAATTAAAACATAAAACCACATATAAAAAGAGGCTATATAGATTATTTATTTCTAAACAGAACCAAAAAGCAAGAAACAAAAATAAAATTGGGTTGCCTCCCAACAAGCGCTATCGTTTAACGCCGCTAGCTAGGCATGATGATTTCAATGATGCGCACATAAAAGATAAGAATTAAAACATAAAGAGAGCATCATGAAGAATATGACTAGCACATTTAAGTCTAACCCACATCCTATGCATAGGGATTTTGTGAGAAAACAACTTATGGGAACAATAATCAACTAGCATAGGAAGGCAGAACAAGCATAACTTCAAAACTTTAAGCACATAGACAGGAAACTTGATATTATTGCAATTCCTACAAGCATATATTTCTCCCTCATAATAATTTTCAGTAGCATCATGAATAAATTCAACAATATAACCAGAACCTAAAGCATTCTTTTCATGATCTACATGCATAGAAAATTTACTACTTTCCATAGAAGCAAAATTCTTCTCATAAATAATAGTGGGATCAAACTCAACAAAATAATTATCATGTGAGGCATAATCCAATTGAAAAATAAAATCATGATGAAAAGTTTCATGGTTATCATTATTCTTAATAGCATACAAGTCATCACAATAATCATCATAGATAGCAACTTTGTTCTCATAATCAATTGGAACTCTTCCGAAATAGTGGAATCATCACTAAATAAAGTCATGACCTCTCCAAATCCACTTTCATCAATATAATCATCATAAATAGGAGGCATGCTATCATAATAAATTTGCTCATCAAAACTTGGGGGACAAAAAATATCATCTTCATCAAACATAGCATCCCCAAGCTTGTGGCTTTGCATATCATTAGCATCATGGATATTCATAGAATTCATACTAATAACATTGAAATCATGTTCATCATACAAAGATTTAGTGCCAAACATTCTAATGCATTCTTATTCTTGCACTTGAGCACAGTTTTTCTTTCCATCATTCTCACGAAATATATTATAAAGATGAAGCGTATGAGACAAACTCAATTCCATTTTTTATAGTTTTCTTTTATATGCTAAACTAGTGATAAAACAGGAAACAAAAAGATTCGATTGCAAGATCTAAAGATATACCTTCAAGCACTCACCTCCCCGGCAACGACGCCAGAAAAGAGCTTAATTGACGGGGTGTGAGTGCCGCTTACCTAGCCTCCCCGGCAACGGCGCCAGAAAAGAGCTTGATGTCTACTACGTAACCTTCTCCTTGTAGAAGTTGTTGGGCCTCCAAGTGCAGAGGTTTGTAGGATAGTAGCAAATTGCCCTCAAGTGGATGACCTAAGGTTTATCAATCCGTGGGAGGCGTAGGATGAAGATGGTCTCTCTCAAGCAACCCTGCAACCAAATAACAAAGAGTCTCTTGTGTCCCCAACACACCCAATACAATGGTAAACTGTATAGGTGCACTAGTTCGGCGAAGAAATGGTGATAGAAGTGCAATATGGATAGTAGATATAGGTTTTTTTAATCTGAAAATATAAAAACAGCAAGGTAACAAGTGGTAAAAGTGAGCGTAAACGGTATTGCAATGGTAGGAAACAAGGCATAGGGTTCATACTTTCACTAGTGCAAGTTCTCTCAACAATAATAACATAATTGGATCATATAACTATCCCTCAACAAGCAACAAAGAGTCACTCCAAAATCACTAATAGCGGAGAACAAACGAAGAGATTATGGTAGGGTACGAAACCACCTCAAAGTTATTCTTTCTGCTCGATCTATTCAAGAGTCCGTAGTAAAATAACACGAAGCTATTCTTTCCGTTCAATCTATCATAGAGTTCGTACTAGAATAACATCTTAAGACATAAATCAACCAAAACCCTAATGTCACCTAGATACTCCATTTTCACCTCAAGTATTCGAGGGCATGATTATACGATATGCATCACACAATCTCAGATTCATCTATTCAACCAACACAAAGTACTTCAAAGAGTGCCCCAAAGTTTCTACCGGAGAGTCAAGACGAAAACGTGTGCCAACTCCTATGCATATGTTCATGGGCGGAACCCGCAAGTTGATCACCAAAACATACACCAAGTGAATCACGTGATATCCCATTGTCACCACAGATATGCATGGCAAGACATACATCAAGTTTTTTCAAATCCTTAAAGACTCAATCCGATAAGGCAACTTCAAAGGGAAAACTCAATCCATTACAAGAGAGTAGAGGGGGAGAAACATCATAAGATCCAACTATAATAGAAAAGCTCGCGATACATCAAGATCGTATCACCTCAAGAACACGAGAGAGAGAGAGAGAGATCAAACACATAGCTACTGGTACATACCCTCAGCCCCGAGGGTGAACTACTCCCTCCTCGTCATGGAGAGCGCCGGGATGATGAAGATGGCCACCGATGAAGGATCCCCCCCTCCAGCAGGGTGCCGGAACAGGGTCCTGATTGGTTTTTGGTGGCTATAGAGGCTTGCGGCGGCAGAACTCCCGATCTATTCTTTCCCCCAAAGTTTTTAGGGTATATGGATATATATAGGCGAAAGAAGTCGGTCAGGGGAGCCACGAGGGCCCCACGAGGGTGGAGGGCACGCCCAGGGGGGTGGGCGCGCCCCCTACCTTGTGCCTTCCTTGTTTCTTCCCTTACGTACACTCCAAGTCTTCTGGATTGCTTCCGTTCCAAAAATAACTCTCCCGAAGGTTTCATTCCATTTGGACTCCGTTTAATATTCCTTTTCCGCCAAACACTGAAACAAGGAGAAAAAAGAAACTGGCATTGGGCTCTGGGTTAATAAGTTAGTCCCAAAAATAATATAGAAGTGTTTAATAAGGCCCATAAACATCCAAAACAGATAATATAATAGCATGGAACAATAAAAAATTATAGATACGTTAGAGACGTATCAGCGGGACACACCAAGATGAAGAAAACGAGGAAGTACACCAAGATGAACCTCATCAACCTCCTTCTCCACCACGATGAGAGAACGACAACGTCAACAATGAAGAAGGCCAAGAAGAAGAACGAGATGATGATGAAGATGTTCCACCCTGATCAAAGCAAAAGCTCTCACGAATTCGAGCAAGATTTGCTAGAGACCATCCTGTTGAGCAAATCTACAATGGTATCCAAAACGGGAGAATCACTTGCTCTAAATCTCGCTTGGCTAACTTTTGTGAACATTATTCATTCATCTCTAGCATTGAACCCATGAAGGTCGAAGAAGCATTGGAAGATTCAGATTGGATAAATGCCATGCATGAAGAACTACACAACTTTGAGAGAAACCAAGTGTGGACATTGGTCGAGGAGCCCAACAACAACCACAACATCATCGGTACAAAATGGGTGTTTCGCAACAAGCAAGATGAAGATGGACAAGTAGTTCGCAACAAAGCACGTCTCGTCGCCCAAGGCTACACTCAAGTCGAAGGTATGGACTATGGTGAGACATATGCCCCCGTTGCTAGACTTGAGTCCATTCGCATCTTACTTGCCTATGCTAATCACCATGATATCACTTTATACCAAATGGACATTAAAAGTGCTTTTCTAAATGGTGAAATTGAGGAGGAATTTTATGTTAAACAACCTCCCATCTTTGTTAATCCTAACAAACCTAATCATGTTTACAAACTTCACAAAGCTCTTTCTGGTCTTAAACAAGCTCCTAGAGCATGTTATAAATGCTTGACCAAGTTCCTTATTGAAAAAGGCTTTGAGATTGGAAAAATTGATTCTACTCTTTTAACTAAAAGGGTTAATGGAGAATTATTTGTATGCCAAATCTGTGTTGATGATATTATATTTGGATCAACTAACCCTCATTTTAGTGAGAAGTTTGGAAATCTTATGTCAGAGAAGTTTGAGATGTCTATGATGAGTGAACTCAAGTTATTTCTTGGTTTGCAAATCAAGAAAACTAAGGAAGGTACCTTTGTATCTCAAATGAAGTATACCAAGGACTTGTTCAAAAAGTTCAATATGCAAGAATGCAAAGGTATGAGGACACCCATTCCTACTAGTGGACATCTTGACTTGACTAAATATGGTGAACCCGTTGATCAAAAAGTTTACCGCTCTATGATTGGTTCATTGTTATATCTATGTGCCGCTCGTCCCGATATTATGCTAAGTGTGTGCACGTGTGCACGATATCAAGCGGCCCCTAAATAGTGTCATCTTAAGGCCATGAAAAGGATAGTGAGATACTTAATACATACACCAAATTTTAGCATTTGGTATCCTAAGAGGTCTTCTTTTGATCTTGTTGGCTACTCTGATTCGGACTATGCCGGAGACAAGGTTGATAGAAAGTCCACTTCAGGTACTTGTCAATTTCTTGGTAGATCTCTTGTGTCTTGGTCGTCCAAGAAACAAAACTCGGTATCCTTATCTACCGCCGAAGCGGAATACATTGCCGCCGGTTCATGTTATGCTCAATTACTTTGGATGACCCAAACTCTTAAAGATTATGGGATATATGTGAAACATGTTCCTTTGCTTTGTGACAATGAAAGTGCTATTAAGATTGCTCACAATCCCGTGAAACACTCTCGAACTAAGCATTGAAGTTCGTCATCATTTCATTCGAGATCATGTTGCTAAGGGTGATATTAACCTTAAGCATGTTCGCACCGACAAGCAATTGGCGGATATATTCACTAAACCACTTGATGAGAAAGTGTTTTGCAGGTTGAGAGGTGAATTGAACATCATTGATGCTTCAAACTTGGAGTAGGAACTCCATTTGGATACATGCAAGACATGATCCTATGACTAATCCTTGATACTTATCTTATGATGATAATCATATATCTTGGATATATTTGCACCCTTGCATGTCATCTAACTCTTGTAGGTACTTGGATGAATCTAAATCTATGAGATTGCAACTCACTCACATCTTGAGCAATCTCTACATCACCAAGTCTCTACTTTACAGTGGTTGAAGACGAGGAAGCATGAAACCCTTCAAATATATCCGTTGACAAATTCCTAAGTCAAATTTCATGATCGTAATTTTGGATACACAAGTGCTCTTCGTTGAAAATCTAATCCATGTAGGTAGATGAACTCCAATTACAAGTGATGCTCCAAATGAATTACATCAACATTGAGCATCCCACACAAGTTCAACTACATGATCAAGATCAACACCACCACCCAAGGTATGTTATTCCATCTTAGAGAAGCTTTACCCCAAGTCATGGGTCAAAGCATCTCAAGAAGATGAGAATACATCAAAGTGCTTAAATGAAAAATGGCAACCCCATTTTGGGCTTAAACGATGAGTATGACCTATGATCAAGTGTCTTCACTTTGACTCGTAAGTCAATATACTCTAACATAGGTGACTTTGTCGCCGACCAATTCTAGATGAAGTTCTCTAGTGTTTTTCCTTGTTCTCACATTTTTCTCATGCATATTTGTTCTCTTTAAAAAAAACTTCATCTAGATTTCTTCTCTTTTATTTCTGTTCTGCATTTCTCTGCATTCAATTCCTTGCAAATCCTTGTAAGATCTTATTCACTTAGTGAGCTGAGGTGACTAGTGCCTCTGTGGTGAACTCGGTCAAACCGATTTGCCTCTTTCGGTCACACCGACACTTTTCGGTGCCACCAAAGGAATCAACTCAGTATAGCCGATTTCAATGCTGAGAAAACACTTTGTCATTTACTTCCTGCACTTTTGTTCCAGCTCCACTCGATGATTCTTATCCTCTACCAGCACTTTATTTTTTCCTGCTACGTTGCCATGTGACTCAAGGAACAAACCTATTTTGACTCACACTCCAGAAGACCCTTCTTGGAAATTGATGTCAAAGGGGGAGAGAGAGCTCACATCAAAGCTTAATCATATCAAAAGGGAAAGAGTGTTAAATTATCACATCATAGAGAGACCCCACCTGCTTGGTATTCAAAGAGGAGAGAAGTTACATGTCTTTAGAGGGGAAAGACATGTTCATGTTGTTTATGTTTTGTTTATATGTTGGCTTTGCTCTGATTTTCTATTCCCTATCTTCTCCCAATCCCATATAAGATTCAGGGGGAGCAAACATCTAAGGGAAGGAAATCTTCGAATTCATTGCATATCTGTACCTTTTGGGGACATGTCTGCACTCAAATAGAGTACCTAGTACTCACTCTCTACATGTCATCCCAAATCTTGGTACTCTTGTGGTTTACTGCTCTTGCTCTGCTTAGTAGATGTCTCTGTGTTGTCTAACCTTGTTTTCTGAGGCTCATCTCTTCCAAAGCTAGCTCAAAGCCACAAGGTAAGTATATGCATCACATTCATGTACATGAGGATCTCTTGCTGATGTACATATTGTTTGCAAGAAGGACTCATGAACATGAAGGTACTTTCTCATATTCACACCATTTACTCTGATGCATATAGCCAAGATACATGTAACACATTGCTTGCTCTGTCATGATTATGCACTCACATGATGAATCTTTTTGATCCCAACACTTACAAAAGTTTCGGTGGAAACTCATTTGGTCTAGTTATTGTTGATGATTTTCCAAGATTTACGTGGGTGTTTTTTCTCGATGATAAATCACAGGTCCAAAAGATCTTCAAAAACTTCGCTAGGAAGGCCCAAAATCAATTTGAAGTGAAGATCAAGAAGGTTCGCAGCGACAACGGAACGGAGTTCAAGAACGCCAATGTGGACACCTTTCTTGACGAAGAAGGCATTTCACATGAGTTCTCGGCTATGTAACACACCTCAACAAAAATGGAGTTGTTGAGAGGAAGAACCGGACGCTCATCAAAATGGCAAGAACGATGCTTGATGAGTACAAGACGCCAAAGCACTTTTTGGCGGAAGCGATTGTGACAGCTAAGCGATTGAGACAGCTTGTCATGCAACAAATCGCTTGTATCTTCGCAAGCTACTCGATAAGACGACATACGAGCTCCTCACCGGTAACAAACCCCAAGTTGGATACTTTCGAGTATTCATCTCAAAGTGCTACATTCTTGATAAGCATCGTCGTTCTAAATTTGCTCCTAAATCTCATGAGGGTTTCCTACTTGGTTATGGCTCAAACTCTCACACTTACCGTGTCTACAACAATTTCACCCGAAAGGTTGAAGAGACGGTAGATGTGAAGTTTGATGAATCTAATGGCTCACAATTAGAGCAATTGCCAATTGATGTAGGAGATAAAGATCCTCCGGAAGCAATCCAAGACTTGTCTATTGGCAAGGTTCGTCCAACGGAGGTGAAGGAGAGTACCTCGTCCGTCCAACTAGAAGCTTCTACCTCACGACAAGGTGAATCAAGAGTTGATATGGAAGCATCCACAAGCGAGTGATGTCTACTACGTAACCTTCTCCTTGTAGACTTTGTTGGGCCTCCAAGCGCAGAGGTTTGTAGGATAGTAGAAAATTTTCCTCAAGTGGATGACCTAAGGTTTATCAATCCATGGGAGGCGTAGGATGAAGATGGTCTCTCTCAAGCAACCCTGCAACCAAATAACAAAGAGTCTCTTGTGTCCCCAACACACCCAATACAATGGTAAATTGTATAGGTGCACTAGTTCGGCGAAGAGATGGTGATACAGGTGCAATATGGATAGTAGATATAGGTTTTTGTAATCTGAAAATATAAAAACAGCAAGCTAACAAGTGGTAAAAGTGAGCGTAAACAGTATTGCAATGGTAGGAAACAAGGCCTAGGGTTCATACTTTCACTAGTGCAAGTTATCTCAACAATAATAACATAATTGGATCATATAACTATCCCTCAACATGAAACAAAGAGTCACTCCAAAGTCACTAATAGCGGAGAAAAACGAAGAGATTATGGTAGGGTACGAAACCACCTCCAAGTTATTCTTTCTACTCGATCTATTCAAGAGTCCGTAGTAAAATAAAACGAAGCTATTCTTTCCGTTCAATCTATCATAGAGTTCATACTAGAATAACACCTTAAGACACAAATCAACCAAAACCCTAATGTCACCTAGATACTCCATTGTCACCTCAAGTATCCGTGGGCATGATTATACGATATGCATCACACAATCTCAGATTCATCTATTCAACCGATACAAAGTACTTCAAAGAGTGCCCCAAAGTTTCTACCGGAGAGTCAAGACGAAAACGTGTGCCAACCCCTATGCATAGGTTCATGGGCGGAACCCGCAAGTTGATCACCAAAACATACATCAAGTGAATCACGTGATATCCCATTGTCACCACAGATACGCACGGCAAGACATACATCAAGTGTTCTAAAATCCTTAAAGACTCAATCCGATAAGACAACTTCAAAGGGAAAACTCAATCCATTACAAGAGAGTAGAGGGGGAGAAACATCATAAGATCCAACTATAATAGCAAAGCCCGTGATACATCAAGATCGTATCACCTCAAGAACACGAGAGAGAGAGATCAAACACATAGCAACTGGTACATACCCTCAGCCCCGAGGGTGAACTACTCCCTCCTCGTCATGGAGAGCGCCGGGATGTTGAAGATGGAAAACGGTGAGGGATCCCCCCTCCGGCAGGGTGCCAAAACAGGGTCCCGATTGGTTTTTGGTGGCTACACAGTCTTGCGGCGGCGGAACTCCCGATCTATTCTTTCCCTCGAAGTTTTTAGGGTATATGGATATATATAGGCGAAAGAAGTCGGTCAGGGGAGCCACGAGGGCCCCACGAGGGTGGAGGGCGCGCCTAGGGGGGTGGGCGCGCCCCCTGCCTCGTGCCTTCCTCGTTGCTTCCCTTACGTACACTCCAAGTCTTCTGGATTGCTTATGTTCTAACAATAACTCTACCGAAGGTTTCATTCCGTTTGGATTCCGTTTGATATTCCTTTTCTACGAAACACTGAAACAAGGAGAAAAATAGAAACTGGCACTGGGCTATGGGTTAATAAGTTAGTCCCAAAAATAATATAGAAGTGTTTAATAAGGCCCATAAACATCCAAAACAGATAATATAATAGCATGGAACAATCAAAAATTATAGATACGTTGGAGACGTATCAGCATCCCCAAGCTTAATTCCTGCTCGTCCTCGAGTAGGTAAATGATAAAAACAGAATTTTTGATGTGGAATGCTACCTAACATATTTATCAATGTAATCTTGTTTATTGTAGCAAGAATATTCAGATCCAAAAGATTCAAGACAAAAGTTTAATATTGACATGAAAACAATAATACTTCAAGCATACTAACAAAGCAATCATGTCTTCTCAAAATAACATGGCCAAAGCAAGCTATCCCTACAAAATCATATAGTCTGGCTATGCTCTATCTTCATCACACAAAGTATTTAAATCATGCACAACCCCGATGACAAGCCAAGCAATTGTTTCATACTTTTGATGTTCTCAAACTTTTTCAATCTTCACGCAATACATGAGCGCGAGCCATGGACATAGTGTAAGTGCATGTAGTGCCACCCCTAGTTGGTTTTGGAGTATTGACGACAAACCTAGTTGAGGGACTAATGTGTTTGTGAGAATTGCAGAATAACACGGGTAGAAGTCCCTCATGATTCGGTTTTACTACCAGAGATGACCCCTAAAACTTTATGAAGGCATTGAAGTCAAAGGTGGTATATGAAGATATTCACATTGAAGACTATGATAAGAGAAGACACGATATGAAGCCTATGGAGCTCGAAGACTTAGATCTTTCGTAGTTCTTTTTCTTTTGTGTTGAGTCATAGGAACCACCGTACTGTTAAGTGGGGTCGAAGAGAACCAGTCAGAATGACTGAAGTGATGCCTAAACCAAAAACCTATGTCTTCGAGTGAAGACTATGAGAGCGAATCTTGTCCAGAGTCGGACAAGTCAGCTTTGCTTGTAGCCCAAGTAAAGTTGCCGTGTGAGTTTGAAATCTGACCGTTGGGACACGTATCAGTTCCTTAGTGACCCAGGGTCATTTCGGACAAATCAGGTCGGGTTGCCAAGTGGCTATAAATAGCCCACCCCCTACAACCATAAACGGTTGGCTGCTCAGATTGAGAGTATGGCTTTTGTCATTTGAGAGCAACCCACCTCGAAGCCTTTGAGAGA